>NC_079214.1:46824719-47034719 GCF_029633865.1 Lampris incognitus | reverse complement strand
CCAGTGTAGAGGAGGGGGGAAGTCTTCTTGGGCCAGCTAAAATCAGGCCTAACCTTTTCACCAGCGCTGCATTTTAAAATATGTTTTCCCACTGCATTGGTACGAACAGGAAACAGGACACCTGCTGCTTGGTATTTTAGGTTTACACACCACTCATGAAGGGTGCCACTAGCTGGGGTTTGGAGCTGGGGTGGCAGAAGTAGTGGTGGAAAACAACATGTATGTATTTTTGGGATTAGTTTATGTTCTGCCCTCCATCACATGGCAGTGTGGATCAGAGCAAGTATTCTCTCTGTCATGCTGCCTCTTGGTTTTTCTCTTCTCTCTTTCTTGGTTTCTTTTTTTCTCTCTCTCTCATGTAGCTCTGGTCCTCATATTTCTGTGGAATATTCTTGAGTAATCCAGTTTTAATGACAGATGTTTGTGCCTGCCTGTGACCTTACTTGTGCCTGTCTGTGACCTTGTATGTCTACAATGGCCACAGGAAGTCCTTCTGGATACATGTCTGAGCACAAGTGTGCATCATACTTCCTGTTCCTGTCAAAGTTTACTGGAGGTGTCCACCTCTAGTTCTCTAACCCTAACCCTTACTATGTCCTGTCTCCTTGTCCTCCTACCAGGATGTGTTGGAGGGTGGTAACTTGCGTGCACCTCTGCAGGAGCTCCACCAGATGATTGTGACACCCATCAAGGCTTTCACTGGAGGCGAGGAAGGCCCCCCACAGCGTTCCCTACTGAGCCAAGAGGCTAAGAATGCCGCACCTGGCTCCCACCTGAGTGGGGGAAGTGGGGGTGGAGGGGAAGCAGAGCCTGGGGCGAGTGTCATTGCTGAGGGAGATCTTCCTGGCCAGTTCACACGGGTCATGGGCAAAGGTAAGACGATGAGACTCCCTGTGCCCATAAAATTTTGTCCTTGTTGACTTAAGAGCTTACAGTAACTTCCAATGGACACAAATCTATTGTGTGACAAGATCTATGACACAATTCGGCTGTGTTTTTGTCCTTTGCCACTTTGGCACAAAATTGTTAGGCCATTTTAAAAATGCACTGTGCTATAGAAGATACACAAGGTTTTAATTTCCTCCAGTGTGTTAAAGTCTATTTCTGTTATACTTATCTGTCATATAAGCAAAATAACATGTAGACTGGTCAAAAATTGTTGAGCTCTCAGAGCAACTGATTTTTAGCTTTCTCTTCAGCGCTAAATTGACAAGTTAGGAGCATTAGGTTCACATGTGTCATTTGAGATGTGACAGTGAAGTGATATGTCTCGTTCTTTAATTTTGAACCCTCCATCCTCCCTTAGTTTGCACCCAGCTGCTAGTGTCCAGGTCAGATGAGGAAAACATCAGCTCCTACCTGCAGCTCATTGACAAGTGCCTTATCCACGAGGTATGGCCACACTTTAAAAAAGACACTTGATGGCTTTTTTTTTAATCCAAAGGTCATCTTTAGTGGTTGCTCTGCTGGCTGCTGTGGTTTCACTGTGTTGTTTTAAGACTCTCCTAGTTTAGAACAGCCTGAAAAACACTATAGGGACTAATATAGGCTACAGGGATCTGAAAGTGCAAAAAGAATTTCTTAGTCTCACACACACACATTTTATGTAACCTCCTGTCCACACCCCCCACCAGTCCTTCACTGAGACACAGAAGAAGAGGCTGTTGTCATGGAAACAACAGGTCCAGAGGCTGTTCCGGTCCATTCCGAGGAAAACCCTCCTTGACATGGCAGGGTACCGACAGCAGAGGAGGTATGTGCACAGTGACACACATAGACACACAGAATTATTTTCTTCATCAATTGTTTTATTTTTTTAACCACTCAGTGTGTCTGTTGGAGCTGTGTGTGTTATTGATGTGCGATATTCTTATATTGTCTGAGTGCTTTGCGTAGTGTTGTTGTCACCACCAGAAGACACTAGCTATGGATTACGATGCTGGGTGTACCAGAGCACATGGTTCTTAACGTTTACTGGATTGCATAGCAAACAAACATCCAGCTCTACAGGTTCAACTAACAACTTCAACTTTGGACTGGCCCTTCGACTTGTTTTACCCTGTCGGGTTTTGTTTGTGCTGTTTTGGGGGTTTTTTTTGTGCTGTGGTAGTGCAGTATAGATAGGGTGTTATGTGCACCATGCGTGTTTATATATTTTGTTCTTATTTCTATTTCTTATTTTATCTTTAATTTTCATTTGTTTCTGTTTTTCTTGTTTCCATTTGTTTAATTTTCTTGTTATCTTGTATCTTGTTAGTTTTTTAGTTTTTTCTTACAAGAGCGTGAGTGTCTGTAATACAACCCAATTTCCCCTCGGGGATGAATAAAGTATTCTGATTCGTGAAGGTAAACCATCTGTGTAAAATATAGTAAATACTGAATTCATATCAATGAGTGGACTTGCAATACCCAAAGATAACTCTTCACATGGACATGGGATCATTTAAATGAACTACACTTCAAGAACATGCTGATTACTAATATAGGCATGTCTTAATTTGGGATAGTCACTACAGTATCATTAACCCAAGCTCTGCGTTTCCCTGTCTTCTCCCCTGATCCAGCCGAGGCTTCGGTCAGTCCAACTCTCTCCCCACTGCTGGCTGTGTGGGGGGTAGCGTCTCTGCCAGGAGGAGCCTGCGCCAGTTCCAGATGCCTTCCAGAAGCCTACCGGGAGCTAGGCTGGGCCTGCTGGGTAGTGGAAGCCTCCTGGGACCGACACCACGCAGCTCTAGCAGCACCCCCACCGGGCTCAAACAGGGGAGGCAGGTGGGTTAAATCAGGATGGCAGGTAGATGGATGGATGGATAGCTAGCTAGCTAGATAGATAGATAGATAGATAGATAGATAGATAGATAGATAGATAGATAGATAGATAGATAGATAGATAGATAGATAGATAGATAGATAGATAGATAGATAGATAGATAGATTGATTGAGATAAAGAGATGCTAAGGTGGTGAGTGAGAGACAGAAAGCTGGATGGAAAGGCAAAATTGATGGATAGATGAATGATAGATATACACTAGATGGATGGGTAGATACACACTGGATACATTAACAGATAGAAATGGGCTGTTCTGAGAAGTTTCTTTTCAATAGACTTAATGGTGAATGTTTAGTTTCCTGCTGGAAAAGTTTTACATTGTTTTAGGTAATCACCCCCTGCCTGAAAGTTATATAGGCGTATGGATCTGACACTTCTGTTTATACAGCTTTTGCTAGCTAGAAAATGGGGGCCTGATTAGCAGAAAATGGTCCAGAAATTTTTGCCACGAGGAAGTCTTAATGAGTAGTTAGGAATGTATGACTCAGAATATTTCCTATCCATTTGTGAATCTTTATGTAGACAGGACTTTAATACAGACATATTTGATATTGTAAAAAAAAATCCATTGTGATGCTCTTTTATATTAAGTGGTTGGAAAACAGGATCAATCACTGTTCATGACGGGAACATTTTTGAACCGTAGCGTGGTACATTCCATGTTGTTTACAATAACCTAGATAGCAGAATTCCTTCTTCAGCAGTTATTTTCCAGAAATAGTCTTTTATCCCATGCTGGAAAAATGCAGGAGGGCAGGGGAAGGGGAACAGCGGTGTTTGGCGGATGAAGTGATGTGGATGGAACTTGTAGGCAGGTCATCCCACATTCCACAGGGCCTGCATCAGCGGGCTCTTCGTTAGGTCCAACCTGGCTTGCTTCAGACTAACCCAGCTCAGTTTAGCAGAACCCTGGCCCCTCGCTCACTCCCTCTCTCTCTCTCTCTCTCTCCCCCCCCCCCAGGCATCTCTTACAATAAGAGGAAATACCTAAGTTCCTCCTTGCCGTAGACCTCCCTGTGTCGGATTGTAGTATGAATGCGTAGGGAGGGGGTGGGCTGGGAGAGGGTGAGTCATAATTTGGGAGAGGTAACTGTTGTTTGAGGAGGAGGGGCAGTGGGTAGAGAGAGAATGTGAGTAATAGAGAGAGAGACACACACACACACACACACAAAGGAGAGGGAGAGAGAGAGCACTAGTCAGAGGCAGTGAGAACAGTGCACAGGCATTTCCTGTTTTTCCCTGGTTTCTCTGCACGAGTGAGAGAGAGAGAGAAAGAGAGAATTTTGAATTTTAGAACAGTTCTTTATTTAACAAGAAACAAATTTTAACAACGACATATATTTTGCATAAATAAAGTCACTCCTTTACATTAACACGTCCATAGAAAAAGTTAATTTTCCATCACAGAACCTCAGGTCGATTTGAGAGAGAGAGACGGAGAGAGAATAGAGACAAAGAGACAACAACAGAAAGAGAGAAAGAGAGAGAGACAGAGAGGGGCACAGATAAAGTCACTTAACTTTCAACCAGTCCTTTACTGGTACAACTACTCTATTAAAACCCAGAGCATATCAGGCATTAATTTACAAATGTACAATATGATATGAAACAAACTCACATGCTAAACAGCACCCACTCATGTAAACCAGTATACTATAATTCACAACAATCAAAAGGACAAAATTAGATAAAATTAAATAATACATAAAACATCTCCCCGCCCCTGAATTCCAAGAATAGAAATTTCTTCATTTAACAATTCACCAAAGCTGCTAAACCATCCCTGCAACTGTGCAAACAGACCATGAAGTCTTGAGCACCTCAACCATAGAAGTACGAACGTCTCCTCTTCCTAACAAAAATGACAGCCTCTGCTAATTTCAGGATCTAATATGTACTACATGTCTGTTTATAGCCATGGCCCCATGTACTATTCTCCATTGGAGAGCTATGGTGGGTTTCTCTTTAGGGGTTTTGTGCAGAGACCTTCAGCTACCCCTTGGGGAGGAGCCTGATGAAAATGCTGCTCACCACCTCACTTCCTGCAGTCCCTCCGATGCCTTATGACTGATGTTCACACTTGCCATATGTAGTTCTTTTGACAGACCAAGGAAAAACCCAAGTTGGGGTGTTGTAAAAGAGAGGGGTGACCCCCCCCCCTTTTCTTTCCAGTCCTCCACTGCTGCAGAGACAACTAAATAATGTTTGTCCATCATGAGGTTGATCCTCCCCACTAGGCTCAGAAATTTCATCCGCCTCAGTTTCAACCACCGTTTCTCCTGAATTGGTATTGAACCCATCGGAGAAACAGCGCTGCCTGCTGGTTGCTTTCTATGTGGGCAAAACAAGCATTTATGCCCCACGTCTCCATACTAAAAACATTATCCAGTACTACCATACGCTGTGTAGTATCCATCTCAATTTTTGACCTTGAATGATACGTCTAGTGTTTGTGTTGGACAGTTCAAATACATAAAAAGGGACAGCACGGTGTCCCAGTGGTTAGCACTGTTGCCTCACAGCAAGAAAGTCTTGGGTTCAAACCCCAGGCTGTCCCAGGTCCTTTCTATGTGGAGTTTGCATGTTCTCCCTGTGTCTGTGTGGGTTTCCTCCGGATGTTCCAGTTTCCTCCCGCCATCAAAGACATACATGTTAGGGTTAATACTCTTGCCCTGACCAAGGCAATGGAAGAAAGAACCGGAGTTGGTCCCCCGGGTGCTGCACTGCAGCTGCCCACTGCTCCTAGCATAGGATGGGTTAAATGAGAGAAAGAATTTCGTTATATGTATGCACAATGACAATAAAGTGTCTTCTGTATTGGTTCTTGCAGCCGCCGCTCACAGTTTTAAATCCACACGCAAATTTGCCAAACCGTGGCAGCTCTCCAGCGCGTCATCTGATATAAACGGAGGATTCCCTGACACATTGCCCTGTGCAGATGGCACAGCCAAAGGATCCACCTTGACAAGGCTATTATTTAAAAAAAAAAAATCAATCATCATATGAACAAAACACACTTCACCAACAGCCAGCGGGACTTCTTCAATAGTAAGGCAAGGCTCGGCTACTATCCTCGCCCCATGCCTGATTGACATGGCAGCGTTCCCGCTACAGTGAGGGACGCCATCCTCCACATCAGGGGTCGGGAACCTTTTTGACTGGGAGAGCCATAAAAGCCAAATATTTCTAAATATATTTCATTGAGAGCCATATAGTATTTTTAACGTATAATAAATTAAATATGTCTTACTTTTAATGCGACTTCTGGTGCTGCATGGTTTTGCTGATGGCCTTGTAGTCTGGTTCATACGTGGTGAGGTTGAGCTTCATGCAGGCGTTGAGGCTTCCATCAGTTAAACGTGAGCGTAGGTTGGTCTTAATGTTCCTCATATGCGAGAAAGACTGTTCACATGCATATGTAGAGCCAAACATGGTCAATACGGCAATACTCACACGCTGCATTGTGTGGTATGTCACAGGAAGCTCGTTCCAAGTTTTAAGAATCAGCTGGTTTTCAGGTTGAAGATTTTTAATTTCTGTCCACTTGTGTTCCCTCGCCAGCTCTGCTCGCTGTCGCGCAAGACTTTCCAACTCTCCATTAAGTGACTTGAACTTACTCATCCACATGTCTGATGCCTTCAGGTCAGCAACTTCCAGCTCAAAGTCTCCGATAGAGACCCCGGGGATGCATGTCAGGTCGATTTTGTCCACTGCACACTCATGTGGATGAGTGATGAACTTGAAAAGACCAGTGCGCGCACGAAATTCTCCAAAACGTGCTTTGAATGACTGCAGGAGATTGAACGTAAAGCCAGCTAGCTGCTGGAGATCCAGATGTTGAGTGGAGTCACTTGCTAAGCATGCATCTCTAAATTGTTGCAGTCTTTCAAAGTGCAGAAGACGACCTGTTTCAATGTCCCTGAGAAAGACTTCCAGCTTGCTTTCAAATGCAAACACTGCTTGTTGAAGGGATGAGATTGTATTTCCAATACCTTGCATTTTCACATTGAGCTGGTTCAGATGGCCAGTTATGTCCACGAGATAGTGAAACTGCAGGAGCCAGTCAGTGTTGTCTAGCTCAGGATGCTTGACGCCTTTCATTTCAAGAAAAGTCCGGATTTCACTCAGGCAAGCTGCAAAACGGCTGAGCACCTTCCCCCTTGACAACCAACGCACGTTGCTGTGTAAAAGCAGACCGGGATAATGATTCCCAACTTCTTCTAACAGAGCTTTAAACTGGCGATCATTTAAAGCTCGGGCAACAATAAAGTTGACCACTCGAATGACCAGAGACATCACCTCGCCAAGCTCCTGGCCACACGTCTGAGCGCAAAGCGCCTCCTGGTGCAGGATGCAATGAAAACTTAGGATGGCTCTCTTTTCATGTTCACGGAGAAGCGCTACAAATCCTTTGTTCTTCCCCAACATACAGGGTGCACCATCAGTACAGACAGAAATAAGTTTATCCATCGGTAGTTTTTTTTCTTTAGCAAACTCCATGAAAGACATGAATAAATCCTCTCCTCTTGTTGTCCCTTTCATTGGCAAAACAGCCAAGCTTTCCTCACGCAGTGTGTCACCTGCAGCATACCTGGCAATGATACTGCACTGAGATAGATGGCTAACGTCTGTTGACTCATCTAACGCGAGAGAAAAGTATGTCCCGGCGTTTATGTCCTTAATTTGTGTTTCCTCGACTTGATTTGCCATCATGATGCTACGATCGTGCACAGTTCTTGCTGACAGGGGCATGTCTTTTATTCGTTTGATTATCTTGTCTTTATTTGGGAAGTCATCAAACAGTTCATTGGCCACATCAAGCATGAATGTTTTGGCATACTCGCCATCTGTGAATGACTTTCCATTCCTTACTATTGCCAAAGCCCCCGCAAAGCTAGCGGAATTCCCGTCACCTTGCTTGGTCCACACACGTAGTTGCTGCTGACTCGTCTGCACTCTCCGCTGTAGCTCCTCGCATGCCCTTTTCCTGCTGTCCCCCGCTGGATATTTCGATGCAAATGAAGCATGGTGCGTATCGAAGTGCCGCTTTATATTTGACCGTTTCATCGATGCAATTTTATCATTGCATATTAGACATACCGCAGATCCTGCTCTCTCCACAAATGCAAATTCCTCTGTCCACGCAGCCTGGAATGCACGGTAATCATCGTCTTTTTTTCTTTTCGCCATCTTTTCCGTTACAAGGGTTGAAGCGGATAAACTAGTTGGCTATCTGATAAAATTGATTTCTTCACCTTTACAATGACCCGGACATGCTCGCGAGCCATTGGTTCCCGACCCGACCCACGGGTGACCCGTGACCCGTGAAATTTATCTTCAAAACTAATTTCTGTTTACTTTAAAATGACACAGTATTATTAAGAAATATCACAAGTATTTTAAAATCAGTTCCAAACTGATTTTTTTGAAAAAAAAATAATTTTCAACTCAAAATTGTCTGGGAGCCATATGCCGTCACCGGAAGAGCCATATATGGCTCGCGAGCCATAGGTTCCCGACCGCTGCTCCACATGAAACCTTTCAGCTGTTACTACCTACATAGAAAATAATCTAGTCAATTAAAGTGATTAAACTCTCTTACCTTATAGTACAGGAGAAGAAGGAAATATGCAGAAAAACCTCAAGCTCATACAGCAGCACTCACATTCAACCACATGCTCCTTCCACCTCCCTCCTGATGTGCAGAGAGGGGGGGAGGTGGGGTGGGGTGGGGTATAATTGACAGGCTACTGTTGGGAATGTGAGTCCAGTGACTGAGACCACATAGGGCACAGAATGGTTGGGCTGACATGGGGGGAAGTGAAATGAAGAGGATGTGTCTTTGAAGAAATCTGTGATTCTGATGTTTGGACTTTTGATATGGCTGCTTGATTTATGAAAGGTCTAGAAATGTCTGATTAATTATTGAGCAACTGCCAAATGAATGAATACCACATAGAATATTGGTTTGCTTCCACATTGTCATTTAAACTTGTTTTTCATCACATATTATAATTTGTAGTTCATCATATCTAGTTTTTTATCTCTGCTGAAATTCAGGCGCAAAAGGACATGATTTTCTTTTCTTTTTTTTATCTATCTTAAAATATTCCGCACTTTGTGTTATTCCTCTTATGTTATTTTTCCCCATTGATAAGATGGTTAGAAATGTATGGGTTCCTGCTGGAGTCTACCTAAGTGGCTCAGCAGAATAAGGTGCATACCATATACTGCCAAAGTCAGGTTTGAATCCACTACACGATAGCTATCTCTCTCTTTCTCTCCTACTTTCCTTATCATTCAGTTTGTGTGCTATTTATTCAGGCAAGTGTGCTTAATCTTTCTAAGTATGTAGGGTTCCTTGCTGTGTATGACCTGTCCATCTGTCTGTCTGTCTCTCTCTTTGCCTGTTTACCTGTCTGTCTGCCTTTCTTTGTCTCTCTACTTCTCTGTCCTACTGTCTGTCTGTCTGTCTGTCCTTCATAGGGCCTGTGGTTTGCTAACCCCGGTGGTAGTAACAGCATGCCCAGCCGGACCCACAGCTCTGTACAGCGGACCCGCTCCCTGCCTGTACACACCACACCACACACCATGGTTATGTTCCAGCAACCAGGTAAGTCGCACATACATACACACATAAGCACTTAATCATACAGTCTGCAGACTTAATGCTTTGTGTCTGGTGCCATTGTTGCTACAAACACAGACACACATCCTTAGACACATACATATAACAAACCACATAGTGTCATATGAGCAGTCACAGACTAAGTAAAGCCTCCATCGAGCTTAGGAGATGGTAGTCCTAGCAACATGTTTACTAGATTATGTCGGGTTTATAAGATTTGAATGTTGACATGCCGGGACACTGCTCTCTGTCATACCAGCTCACCAGACTCACTGGCTGTAACTGGTAGCCAGCAGTACCAGCCCCTCCTGACCATGATTTGTCCCATAGGGCACTGCGCAGAACTTTCTGAACGCATACATACACAGAGAACACATAGAGACACACGTACATACACAAATATACACACACACACACACACACACACACACACACACACAAGTGTAGACACACAGACACCAAAACCTCTCTTTTCAGAGGAAAAAAGGAGGGGGTGAGGGGGAGAGAGGAAGGGAGGCGGGTCAGGAGTCTTACAATAAGGCTCTTTGTGCACGAGGTGGACGGGGTGCCCTGGCACACTCTTCCTCTGCCCCCACACCCCTGCTCTCCGCTCTCTCACCCTCTCTCTCCTCTACCTCTCCTTCTCTCTTGCGCTCTCCTAACTCCCTTTTTCTTTCTTTTTTTTGTTCTCTCCTTGCTTGAATTATCATCTCCCTTTTGTCTTTCACCTTCTCTCCTCTTCTTGTGTCCTATCTCAACTCTCTCTCTCTGTCTCTCCTTCTGTGTCCCCACCCTTCACTCTGCAAAGTCATGGCATGTGTTTGTGCTTGCATTAGTTTGGTAGGGATTGGGGGGCAGGGTTGGGGGGCCTAGAGATAACCAATAGTAAACTTTAAGGGCTCACTAAGCACCTCACTGTTGCCACAAGAGATCCTCAGCACCTGAATTAGCCTCAGATAGACTACCGATGTGAAAGGATATTGATAGGCTGTAGGCTAGCCCACATTTAAACAGCCAAATGATATGAGGCAAGGCCACAGCTTGGGCCCAGCTAGCCAACAGCAACTACAGGTCAGACAGTTAAAAAGGGGTGTGGGGTTTGGGAGGTCTGTATCTTTGGTTGGAGTTGGTGCAAAAGTGACGTTATGTGATGGCTTTGAACCACCAACACACGCACACACACACACATCCATACACCATAACTCCTCTATTGTGTTGACCGTACAGACTCACCATCTCTCAGCGCTGAGATAATTACCAGAGGGATATAATGTAATTATAAAGGTCACACTATGGATGAGTGAATGCCATTGTTCGCTCGGCAACCGCTCAGTGGTTTGTAGCTGAACCAAATTCATCGCTTTTGTCCTCTGACAACTGTTGTGACATTTGCTGTGGGAGAATTGCCCCGATTGAAATCAGTTACAAAGTCTTCAAATGACAGAGCTGCATGTGCAGGGTCATTAAATTCATGTTGTTTTTGATACTTTGATAATGCCAATATCCTATTGTAACAGTACTTTTGGGCTGTAGGCAACTTTTCATCACAGTAGTGCTCCACTGCACACATGACATTTACTTTGCTATGGTGCTAGGAGCAAATCTTAAACACATAATGGGAAATACCAAGAAACTAGCATTTGTTCAAGTTTCCTTCACAAGATTTATGCATACCATTTAGGCTCAGGCCTGATAGCAGGGTTCTGGGTTGACATCTGGACCGTTGCTGCATGTCGTCCCTTTCTGTCTTTACCCAACATTCCCAGTCTATCCACTGTTTTGTCAATAAAAGCTAAAATTGCCCCCCCAAAAAAGGTTCAGGGCATAATGCCATGTATATTTTTCATTTAATGTAGTGCCTTGTTCTTTGTCGGCTTTGTATTAACCTTGTTGTTGTTGTTGTTGTTGTTGTCGTCGTTATTTAGATCTTCAGCTACCAGTGACAGAACCAGACATCAACAACCGCCTGGAGTCTCTCTGTCTGAGTATGACTGAACATGCCTTGGGAGGTAATACAGCTCATTTGACTCAAATGAAATTATACCCATCTTCAAACTGTGATTGATATGTTTCCGATTTTTCAGGGGTTAAACATGAAACAGATCCATGAAAAGACACAAGACAAAACTTGTGAATTTAGAAACACAAAAAAAGCTTCGCTTCTACTGCTCAATGATATACTTTCTTTATAAAGCACATTTCAAAACCTCTGCGACAACATGCTTTAATAAAAATAGCGAAAAACCATAAAATATACATTGGTTAGAAAAACAAAAGAGCAGGTTTTATGAAATTAAAGTGGAATAAGGACAAAGACATACAAAAAACTGGTTGGTAAAGAAAAGTGGTGTGTGTGTGCGTGTGTGCGTTCACGTGTGTGGGTGTGTGTGTCAGGATGGGGTATGGATGCAGACTCTGACTCAACCAGTCTGCACAGTGACTGCGTCACAACACAGCCCAGAGTCCTACAGTCAAGTCTGAGAGCGGGGAGCCATGTGAAGTAGAGCTTAGACACCACACAGACACATTCCCACACACGCACCACACAAACCTCCCAGGCCAAGACAGGAGACCTCAGTGCTTTGCACAGAGCAGTGGACAAATGCTGCTTTGTGTGTGGTTTGTGTGTGTGTGTGTGTGTGTGTGTGTGTGTGTGTGTGTGTGTGTGTGTGTAGTATGTGCTGTGAAGGCAGAGTGCAGAGGTTGACTCTACAGGAGGGAGTGTCTCGAGCTGAGGAATGCCAGCTCAGTCTGAACCAGAGTTCTGAACCTTTCTACTTCGCTACACCCACCCACCTCGCCAGCCAGGACGAGAGGCATCACCTGGGACATCCCCTGTTTGTCTGTTAACTGGAAAAATGCATGAATAAGTACTAAATACTCGTTAATGTCAGGCGAAAAGTGGACTGACATTGATGAATCGGTCACCGGTTACCAGAACAGTCTATTGGAGGAAATCAAATAAATAACAAAAAATTATTATGCCAGGATCCCACCGAAATGAAACAAACACTGCTGGAAAAGAAAAACCTTATTTCATTCCTTAAAGAGTAACTTATCCCCAGGCCATTTTAGTGAATTCACTAACATCTACAGATGAAAAAAAACATCTAAATGTTAACAAGACTAGGTCGAAACCTAATATATGGCTGGATCGTTATGGTCAATGTTCGAAATTGTGACCAGTTTGTTAGTCAGTGGTAGTGTTTATAATGTGAATTCGTGGATATTAGATGTTCAGCTGCAGTTTTCTGTAGTGGTCCCAGTAATATCTTGTTAAAGTGTACTGAAGTAGCATATCGCATAACGTGGTTAAGCGACATTTGAGAACAATAGTTTCCACTAATATCTTGGGATGTTTGATTTGAAAGAGAAGTCAAGTCAATTTAATTGTAAATATACCTATTCTAATTATCTGTTAACTTCCCCTCCTCTTTCATCTGTTTCTATCTGCGGATGTCTCTTGTTTTGTTTTGTTTTTTAAGACTCACCCTGTATTGACAGGCGAATTCACACAAACTGGATTCTGGCCACAGATAGCACATGAATTGTGCATCACTTGCTACCGCTATGTGCCTCGTCTCAAGGTCTGATTCACTAGTGAGATTGCGCTAATGATACTGCAGCGCAAACACGCCCATAAAGTTTTGCAGCTGAGTGCAATTTTACCTTGTTTTGTGTCTGATTGCAATTATCCATGTGGCAAAGCATAAATGATGGCTTTGCGCCAAGAACACAGTAGGCAGGCCCAATGTCATCCTTGATGTCATCAAATACAGCAAGAACTGTTAGACCTGCCAACCTGTATGTGGAAATGATTTGGGGCTCAGTTAAATCAAAATGTGATATTCTCCTGCGAAATATGTGCTCACGAGCATGCCTGGGATGACGATGCCTTCGCCTGGCTATAGTTACTGCTGCCATGATCACTGGAAAGTCTGGGTATCAGTTACCACCAACTCTCTGAAGATGCCAATAATTTTCATTCTAACTGTGTGTGGATATCGGCGCTGGTGTTTTGCAATGAGGCTCATTTGCATAGAAAGGGGCCAATTTTGTGCCAAATGTATGCATTTTACCTAATGTAAATATATGCAAATAGCATCGGAGCACCGAGATGCTATTTGCTTGGCAGCGCAATTAGGGGTGCATTTCACCACTTGCGGATGCTTTGAGAATTACTGTTTCTTTTTGTCTCATTTGTGCAAAGCCGCACACTCCTTTTGGGACTCCGCCAGGGAGTGTTTTGTCAATTGGTTGTTATTTGGGGTGCTCAAACTGTGCACTCTCCCTCATGCCTCTCAGCACTCGGCTGACCAATCAGGTAACTTCAATGACATTGCTGGTCACCTGATCCAGCAGCCCAATCATGTCAAACATGATCACTCATTCAGTGAGTCAGTCAGTCAACGACATTCACGTTTGTAGCGTTCGGTCCAGCCAAAAACATACCAGGCTGGTCTTGGTACTCTGATGTTAATATAGCAGGATAAACACAGCTGCAGGAGGTGTAGATGAAGAGGACAGTGATGGTGGTGCGGGGTTGTTATATAGAACACCACCTCAAAAGTCTCCCCATAGAGAGTTTAGGTAGCTCATGTCAGCATGTCACCTTCTGCTTGGCTCATTTATTGGTCTAATGCACTGGACCCCACTTATGTCACATGGGTCTCAGTGTCTGTGACGCCTCCTTATTAAACAGGCAATTCAGGAGGGTGTTGATTATAATGTACGTTTTCCCTTGGAAGTAAGAATAAATATAATTTTTTTTCTCCTCAAAGTAGCCATGTGATGCACTCCTCCTTTTGTTTGAATTTGAATGAAGGCACTCATTTCTACCACCCTAGGCCTATACCAAAATGTTCTCCCAATTTTGCATGTTCTCCCCATGTCTGTGTGGGTTTCCTCCGGGTGCTCTGGTTTCCTCCCACCATCAAAAAGACATGCAGGTTAGGGTTAATACTCCTGTCTATACCCCTAACCAAGGCAATGGCACGAAGAACTGGAGTTGATCCCTGGGCGCTGCAGCTGCCCACTACTCCTATACAATACTGTAACATTGTATGACCACGGATGTGTAGACTCGCTAGCCCTTGGCTAACGGGTCTACTTATCCGTGGTTGTACACTGTTACACTATCCCCCTCCTTCGGGAAGCGCGTCCCTGCGCTTCTGCATGTCTGTAGCAGGATGTATAAATAAATAATAATAATGTAGCGGGAATTCAGGGGGCAGGCAGGAATCAAACCCTAGGTCTCCCACACCACGGGTGGCTATGCTAACCAGTCAACTAAAGCAGTGGTTCTCAACCTTTTTGGGGTCCTGGACCCCCTGCGTATTTTTGATCTACCCTGAGGACCCCTCCACCTGATCTTGGGGGAGGGGGGTTGCAATTTGATAGAAACAGTAGAAACTGCATTTTAAATTGCATTATAGCATTTATTCACTCTTTGGGGCAAAAATAAGAGCTTTCAGTTGTAACTTCGATATAGTTAACAAAACAGAATTCTTATGCAGTAACTTTCAGATATATGTAACAAAACAGAATATGTATTCAGTAACTTTCAGATATATGTAACAACAGAATTTTTATGCAGTAACTTTTAACAATGCAAACGGGACCGAGATCTCTTATTAAAATACAATAAATTACACTTGTGAAACAGATGTAATTAGAGAAAAAAGTCATGTTACCCTTTATAGTTTAGGTAGATAAAGGTCTCAGTCACATTTGAGTAAAATAATCCTATTTCTATAAATGTCATAGGATCTTTTTTTTAAAGATATTTTATTTTCACGGACCCCTTGCAATTACACCACGGACCACTAGGGGTCCGCGGACCCCCGGTTGAGAAACACTGAACTAAAGGGTTTGACCCGTTAGCCAAGGGCTAGTGAGTCAACACATCCGTGGTCGTACACTGTTAAACTAGGATGACTTAAATGCAGCGAAAAAATTCTGTTGTAAGAATACAATGTCAAATTAAGTGGCTTTCATTTTCTTTCATCTCTAAAAATCTAAGAACACAAAAAGGTTCAATACCCCTTTAAAAATAAAGCACATCACCTTTAAGAACACTTTTAAATTTAAAACCTTTCCAGCATGATTGGTTTATTATACACCAGTACTCCCAGTTCACACCACACCCATTCTAAAATACAAGCTCAAAGAAATATCTAAAACCACATTTATTCTTGAATGTTTACCCCAAACCCCGAGTGGTTTTCCTAAATGACTGTGACCAACTGCAGAAAAACAGGACGATTTAAGTGTTTGGAGTCCAGTTGTAGTTTGGATAATTGACATCTGATCATTATTCAGTCCAGTTCATCATGTACATACAGCTCTGTTCAGCTGTTCCCATAGCCATCAAACCTCTCTTTCATTGTCATGGTAGAGGGTTTATTTGTTACCAATTCATTACTTCCACCACTTGATCAAATTTTCTCTTCTGGCCACACTAGTGTTAACAGCTGATGTTTTTCTCCTAAAGACTTCATCAGTATTTTGACAGATGTTTGGCTGCCCTGCCATGATGGTGTGGTCCCTGGCCCCCTTACTGTTCAGAAAATCATTAAAGCTTCAGTCTGTTATCACAGACACCACACCGTACACAGCAAGATCACCAGCAAATCGACCTTCTTTCCCAAATCCACAAAGTGGTAGATGTATGAATGGTTCACTGCATTGATAATGCACATTTCATCCATAAGAATGCAATGTGATTTATTAGAGAACTTTTTTTTTACAAAAATAAATATTAACCTTATACATGGAGCAAGAGATGATCTGACCGAAACAGCAAGCACACACGAGGCACAGTATCTTCCTACACACACGAGGCACAGTATCTTCTCCTGAGCTGTGTTCTTCATCCACAGCTGAGCTGCACAGCAACAGCACTCCACTACACTATGAACACTCACTGCTGATTTACAGTACCTGCACCAGCTGTAATATATTAATTTCTTACATACTCGACACCACGCTGTCTACCGAATCTAGCTGTGTATTTGTACCTATTTATTGTCCATGTATACTACACATATGTACTGTACTGTACAAGTGAGCTGCACACATCATTAGGGATGGGCAACATAATCCAGAAAGGGCCGGTGTGGGTGCAGGTCTTTGTTCCAACCAAGCACTTACACATCTGATTCTATTAGTCAACCAATAGTCTTTGCTAAGGAACTTGCTTTGTAGGCTTAGGTGTGTAACTGCTTAGTTGGAACAAAGACCTGTACCCATGCCGGCTCTTTCTGGATCATGTTGCCCATCCCTGCACCAAATGCTACTGTGCTTTTGTGACCCTACTGGTAACCAGCACCTTGACCATTATGTTCTCAATTTTGTGAAAGAATTTTCCTACAACAAAATAAATTCTCAAAGTCAGCACTTGTAGAGTGAAAAGTGCAGTTCGCTTTAATGTGCAATGTCAGGCAAGGGAGACCAGTGACATATCTACCTTGGGTTGTGATGGACTGGCTCCCCCAAATGCAAAGAATTCTTTTCATACAGTGACTAGCAATACGCATAGGATGTAGGTTAAATTCACAGGGTTGTATCAGTTCCATTCACAATAACATGAGAGACGTCCTGGCTCCGTCAGCAAGGTGAAAACAATGTAAATTAATTAGCATTGAATACCATTGGGTTTGGCCTGGCACATGGACCAGTGTTCTTTGCATAAACAAGAGTAGCTAGCATATGGATGATTGTCTCACAGGGTGGGACACATACCGGTGTGCTTTGCATATAGAAAGGGCGATTGGCTCACAGGGTGAGAGAGGAAGAATCCTCCAGGGAGTAATTATCAAGTGACTGATAACTCATTAAGGCTCAAATTAACCAAGCACCTATGTAAAGCGGTACTCAGAAACTCGGGGTTTCCTTGTCTGGAGGAAAGCCCTTGATTATAACAAAAAGCAAAAAATATGCTTCCACAATTTTCGTATGCTCTGCTCAGCACGGGTTGTATATTTATACATTCATATATTACATTAATAACTATTAATACTGTACTTATGCAATTCTGACTCATGAGTATAGCTGTTGTTTGTGTTTGTGTTGTTTTAAACAAAAACTATATATTACATGCTTTTGAGCTGTATACATTGCTGTTGATATTTTTGTATATTTTCTATTCCTGGCATCCATAGCCTCTTATCAGTGTAATCAAATAGGCTCTATTAGAGACCATATTGAATTGTGCAAAGAAACTTCCTTATTTCTTTTGTTTTTCATTTTTTTAATCTCATTTGCTTACTTGTGCCTTTTTATGTGCCAATTTCATATTTTTTCCTTGTCAATGTTAATGTGAGCTTAGTTAGCAATCCAACATGTCCATTTTTACAGACTTGGAGAGCCAATAAAACTGACCCTGAGTCTGTTTGCTGACTTGCACTTTCCCCGAGTCGTGTGTTAACTTGCCTGGTCTCTCTTTGTATCCTGCTCTACTTTAGATGGCACCGACCGCACATCAACCATATGAAATGAAGACCTGAGGGAGAGCGGAAGGGCAACGTAGGTGCACAAAGCTCTCTTAAGATAAGTCGGTGTCCAGGTCACTGACTCCACCCCCTTCCCCGACCCCTCATCCCCTAGCCAATGGTAGAGCTCAGCCAAGGGACTCGCTGGGGTCCTACTCACACACAAGAGCCGGCGAATACAAGCTACTGCATTGGCATGTGCCATCAAGCTGGAAAAACACACTTCCCGCTATCCCAGCATGCTCCAAGTCATGTGGGTCAGGGTGAGGACGGAAGGGGAAAAGAAGCATTGAAAATAGCCCGGACAATGCGCAAAGAGTGCCCCCAGGTAGGCCAGAAGGAATACTGCTGTCCAGTGAGCCCTGGCAGAATGGAGAAGGCAAGGGCATTGAGTGACAGACTGGGACAACACTAGTAACCCCCTCCCCTCTCCAAACCCGTCTGTTCCCAGTACACTGACCACAGCTCCCAGCCACGTCACAGCGGCTGGCATTGTTTCATAACCGTAACAGTACCTCAAACCCCAAAACAAGGCAGGATGGACAAATGTAAAGGACACAGGAGGATGTTTGGGATTTCCTGAACTGTTCTGAGTGAGGATGCTCGTAGAGCTTGGGAAAGCTTCTCGCTCAGTCTTGGGCGGCAAATATCATTTGATATGTATGTATGTATGTATGTATGTATGTATGTATTGTTTACATAATGATGCTACTTTGAAAGGGTACAGAAACGTATACATTTTCAGGTATGAATGTTGTGATATATCAGTAAAGCCTTGGCACTCTACTTACCATAGTTGCTTTACGTCCCCTAAGTAGCCATCATGCTAGTTTACAACCAATGTGCTTAGTCTTTATTTTACCTGCCAATAGCCAAGCTGTTGGCTCGGAACTTTACAGAGGGAGAGAGCGCGTTTAGATGAAAGAGTGATGTAGAGAAGGAAGAAAGACAAAGAAAGTAGACGTAAAAAAGGAATGTCAATTTTGGGTATTTGAAAAGTGATTTTGGAAAGGGAAGCGGATGTTTAAAAGAAAAAAAGACGTGAATGCTATCAGAGGCAGGACCTTTGATTGGCCAGAGATGACCTTGGGTGATTGCGTCATGTCCAGTCTATTCATGTAGGTGTGGAGAGGAGGAAGTAAGTTGGGTTTTTGTTTATATAAGGTTTGTATGTACTCTTTGAATTCATAGCCTTTGTATGCTCTATACGTTGGAAGTGTAGGCTTATTTACCTTTAAATGGGATCTTTCTGTTTGTTCATATAGATTATTTTTTTCTTTTTTGTGAAGCAGGGTGATATTTTTAAGCTCCATGCTACAACTGAGTATCTTTCTTCGGTGAAATGATGACAGCCAGGATGGGAGAGAAAAGACTGGCCAATAACAAAAAAAAAACAAATAGGAGCTGCTTTCAGTCGTCATTTTAAACCATGTTGCCGAGAGCGTTGCATCATGACAGACATCAGACATTGCCAATCCATGAGGGGTTGCGTTCCCAGAGATTCTCACTAGTGCATAGCTCCACCTTCTGGCCAAACGGGGGGTGGGCAGAAATGGGCACTTCTCAGGCCGTGCTAGACAGGAAAAGGCAACGTTGGTCAAAGGAAAAAAATTGTTGATCAACATTTTTGGTCAAAATGTGCTTTTTTTTTCCTGCAAGTATTGCCTGAAAGGTCGCCTATGTGTAACGTGGCCCAGAGAATGGTGTGTTCTGTCTGTGCAGGCCCACCTTGACTTTTTTGTATTTGTACTTCTAAAATTTCAGTTTATTCTGTGTCTTAATATTTATCCTCAGTTTAAATGCATCAGGCTAACAAACAAAAAAAATTATGGAAAGGTTTATGCTGAAATAAGCTGGTTAGTAAACTCTCCACTGTATCCCTGCAATCTCACTGAGCTCACTGCTATAATAGCCCACAGTAGTTTCTCAGTTTTTGCCATTTGCACATTTCAGATCAGTATGGAATGATTTGAAATGTCATTGTTACGGTTGTTGTCGATTAATATTGTTTAGTTTCTTTATTAGTTTCTTGTAATTCTAAAGTACTTCCTTTGTATTCTGCACTTGATGCTGTGATACATGTAAAACTTTAATTGGCCATGTCCGCTCATGAGGTTCTATCGATGTTCATCTGCGCAATGGGATTTGAGCAGAGACTAGACAAGAGAGGAGATGGACTGTAGAGGAAGGTGTTGGCCAAAGCAAGCTTGACCTTTGAACCTAGAGCTTGGGGAGATGGGGAGGTTATTATTTGTGATGAGGAAATCTTCCAGGAGAGAGTGGCAGTGCCCTGATCCCATGTTTCAGACTAAAACTGATGTATTTTTGTCTGGTGGTAGAGTTTCACTCAGAGGGGGAGAAGAGTTTCATCCCGACCTGTGCAGTGATAAACTATCCTCTGATTCACCAAAAAAGAGGAGATGGCCTCTTTTATCTCATCCTGGCTCTGACTGAAACCATTTCACCCAGTTAACACTGGGCCCATATGACTGGGTCCTCCTGGTTCACACCATGATACCTGGGACCGTGCCATTATGCTTGACTGGCCAATCTAGTGAGAGGTTTAGTCTGCCATCACAATATCAACACCTCTCTGTACCACAACACAACACGCATGTTATCGTCCACTGTCAGACTTGGCAGTGTCCATGTGCTGTGCTTTACAGCCATGTAATCAGTAACGCACTTAAATCTAAGTTTAGTGTTTGTTGATTGTGTATATGTGCACCTCTCATATAGTCATGGTAAATCTATTAGACGTTGGGTGATGGTAAAGGAGTTTCCACCAAAGGAAATAGGGCTCAACAGGATTCATTTGGGGTATGAAACTGAGAAATTGATGTTACAGCTTTTGATTTGGTGCACCACGACTTTATTTTTTACTTGGATGCTCCTAACATAGAAGAAGCATTGGGACATTGTATTCCTACTCTTTAATTGTCACTGCCATATCAATCAATCCAATAAGTAGATTCAAAGAATTATTTATTCTTTTTTTTCTGTTACTGTTGTGGAAGTGATCCTTGTACTCATTTAGGTGTATTATTATTTAAAGTGCTATATGTATTAACATGTTATGGCTGGTGACCATACGTACATCTCAAATATTAACATAGTTATTTTTGACTTTATTTTCTTTTATTTTTTATCTATAATCTGATTTGTATCTACTAGTGTCATGTTGTTTTTCTGATGCTTTCACCCGCATGGTGAAATGCACCTACAGTGTTCACCCCTCAGAAAGGAAGCCAGTCTTTAACACCCGGTCACAAAGTACTTTTCACTAAATGTATTTGAGACGAGGCATACGGTGCAGCCGGGCCATGGTTTGGTGGACCTTTTCTGCCATTCTACCATGTGGAACAGGTCCATGTTGCAGTAGACAAACCTTTGGCTGTCCTGGAAAGATGCCATTGGAGGGCAGATTTAGTCGAGCAATAATTCTGAAATGAACCCAGGCAGGAGAGTGAAGTTAAATTTAGAAACAGCCTTGGTTTCACCCGTTCCCCTGCAAATATTTTGAACCGGGTTTTTTGGAGAGGCAGTCAAATCAGTGGCCCAGAGCGATTGCCGACTATCAATATTTTGCCAGGTGGGGCTTGCATATTGGGTTAAACCTGTAAGTGTGACCTTAACTTTCCTATACTCACAGAATGTGGCCATAGTTATAAAGGTTTGTTGAAATAAAGAATGAGGGCTATAGACAGATTATCAGCCACGTGTGGCTGCTATGAGGAAGGGTTGGAAATACCCCCATCTCTTTAAACCAAATGCTTTATTTTTCCAAATGCATGCCATCACTGTGGGCATCCCTTGCACCCCAGC
The DNA here is from genome assembly GCF_029633865.1 of Lampris incognitus. Taxonomy (NCBI): domain Eukaryota; kingdom Metazoa; phylum Chordata; class Actinopteri; order Lampriformes; family Lampridae; genus Lampris; species Lampris incognitus. The sequence continues at coordinate 47,012,946 of NC_079214.1, read as the reverse complement.
GCCGTACACACTGCAGTATTAACAGTTAAGATATTGCCTTGATATTCCAAAAAAAAAACAAAAAACAAAAAACATTTAATGTAGTTAAAATGAATGAAGACATACATGTATATCGTTTTTTGTTTTTTTTTCTAGATCGTTTTTCTTTGTCATAGACTGGAGATTATTCAGTTCGTGTCAGTATTGGGATGACGTGACATTTTTCTAAACTCAACATCCATTCTGTAACAGTTTTACCGCTTGACTGTGCTCCTTATTTCATTTCGTTTTTATTTTGTTATCAAAGAGCCTATGTCCTGTATTGACTGCAGGCTTACGTATATATTTGACAAAAGAATATTGTATGTTTAATAATAAAAAAATACACAAAAACGACAAAAAATGAAAGAAAATGCAGAGAAAAAAGGAGAAAAACTTTAGTGTAATTTATATTTTAGAACTGCATGCACAAGGCTGGGAAAGTCATATTTAGAATAACAAATGGCAGTGCCTTTTTTGTACTCGAGACATTTACCGTAAATGTAAATGGTTTTCTATGTAATGACGTTACAAGATGAAACCAGCGTCAGCTCTGTTGGATGGCAGAAGTGGTAAATGCACCAGATCCGCTGACAGGAACCTTACTGGCATCATAACAAGACTTTTCTGGGTGGCTGGCGCCTTGTGATGCCCACATTGTCTCTGTACTCTCTAGGTACTTCTAAATGCTGATATGAAGTTATGAATTATACTGGTTTGTACAAAAAAATGTGTGGGTGACTGTGTGTGAGAGAGCGAGAATAAGCGCGTGTGTGCCACACGCATGTGTGTGTGTGTGTGTGTGTGCATGCATTATGTTTTTTTGTTTTTTTTTTTAAATGTGTCTTGCTGTAATTTTTGTTGGACGTACCAGAATGCTGTGACTTGGCATGCCCATATCCATAAAAGGTTGTAACTCCTTCGGTGTGTCTTGACATGTGTTCTAGTCTAGTCCGACAGTGATGCACAGTTCGGTGGCGTACCTCGCAGTCAGCACCTTACAGTTCCCAGAAATAAAAGTCAGTCTAATAAGGCAAACAAACAAACCAAATGCATCCTTTACCCACAAAACTCCAGAGGTCTGCCGTCTTCTCCTCCCATATTGGCTTTCAATGGAGCAACAATGGTCAATGTGACATTTTCTGACCAAACCAACTCTTTAATTTCTCTCTTTCTTTACAAATGGCAGGCGAAATGGGGTTTCAAATCACAACTACTATTAGCCATGTTAGAGGGGCCCAATATTAGCCTATACGGTGGTATCATTACAAAATGTATTGAGATTTGTTGTGCCCTCATGTATAACGTCATTTTGCATGAATCTGGCTGTCAATGGCTGTCAACATGTGTGCACATTAAATAGAAAATAGTGGGGTTTGGTGATCAAGGCACTGGGAGACGACCGCCAGGTAGATATGACAAAATACTATGTAGATGGAGAAACCTGCTTCCTATGTAGAGTTGACATAAATGTAACGCTTGATACATGTAACAGTCACTAATGCAGCAAAATAATGTGGTTACAGTAATGACTTCGGTTTTGCACATGTGCAACTAAGTCCTCGATGACCTCCCAAAAGAATGGAGCGATTTAATTACCTTTGCAGGAAATGGCCCTGAGCAAGATACATAAAAAATCTTCCCTAGAAGTAAAATTCTGATATATAGGGAAACGTTTTCTCTCATAATAAAACAAATCATACACCATTTTAAACAGCTATTGGCAGGTGTGCAGGAAGATGTTTTAAGTAGGGGGGCTGCCAACTAAAATGAAAAGTATTGTGGCGGGCCGGCATGGAAGAATGAGTCGAGAGGCAGAGATCTCTTTTTAATTGCAACTCCTGTGCTCCATACTCCGCATGACCCCGGAAGTGTTTTTATTCACACCGGCCAGAACGGACCAGAACTGACAACAACATAACGACCCCCCCCCCCCCATCTTCCAAGTGGCAACATCAGTCCCAGTCATGGTCCTACAGTCAGTTAGTCAGTAAATGGTCTCCTGCTTAGTCTGAGTCGAACCCCCAAAGAACACAAGAATAACCACACCATGAACACCACATCATTAAAATACAATTTTAAATCTAACATAACAGTCCCATCAGCCATTGCGCTCCCCCAGCGCAGAACCGCCGACAGTCAGAGCGCCCGCTTCCCGGGTGGCTACAGTTTGATGTCATTGTTTTGTTTGTAAGGTGTGTGTGTTGCAGAATTGGAATGGAATGTTTACTCACACACACACACATACACACACACACACACACACACACACACACACACACACAGGACGACCTAGGATGACCCCCAAGGTTGGACAACCCCAGAGTTTGAAACCAGGACCTTCTTGCTGTGAGGTGACAGCACTAACTACTGCACCACCGTGCCGCCCTCTCACCAGCTAAGTCACAGATAATCAATAACTGTCCTAAACCAAGAACATGGCGTACGTAAAAAAGCAGAAAGTCGACCAAGAAAACTGTCAGTTCAAATCTGACTGGACTGGTCAGTTTTGTATTATTTTACCAGACCACGCCAATGCCAAACCGACATGCTTGATATGCATGCAGACCATAGCTGCCTGCACAGCAGATAATCTCAAGTGGCCTCTGTGTGGAGTCTGCATGTTCTCCCCATGTCTGCGTGGGTTTCCTCTGGGTGCTCCGGTTTCCTCCCGCGGTCCAAAGACATGTAGGTCAGGTGAATTGGTCATGCTGAATTGTCCCGAGGTGTGAATGTGTCGGCCCTGTGATGGACTGGCGGCCTGTCCAGGGTGCCTCCCTGCCTGCCACCCAATGTCTGCTGGGATAGGTATTTCAGTATAATGAATGAAGACACATGGTGTCAAGTTCAGTAACCATGTTAGAACAGATACAATTGTGTCCCTGTGTGCGGGGTCGATAGCTTCCTAACTGCTTCCGGCGTATGACAGCCTGGCTAGTAGATTACCTATCACCTAGACCCCGTAACATCATCCTTTTCAATAGAAAGTGCAAATGCAACAGCATCACATTAAGTTCTTAGAATACCAATAAATTCTGACAAAATTCTAACCTGAACACAAACATAGCAACCAAACAACTGTTCCTTAAGTTGCCATCTAACTTTTCTTTTCTTTCTTCTTCTCTCTCTCTCTCTCTCTCTCTCTCTCTCTTTTTTTTTTTAAGCCCAAGTCTCATAATAAAGAACAATTCAACATTTTAGGACAGTCTTTGCTAACAAATTGAGCCTGTCCGGTGGCTTGCACAGCCGTCCTACTCGAGAGTAAGTGTGGGCTCTGGCACAGGTAGGGTTAGAGTAAGTGTGGGCTCTAGCTGGGGTAAGTTTAGGGCCATGAGCTGGTGAGCTTGGTGGGGGAGGAGCCTCACCCCCAGTTTGCTCATGCCTCAGTTCTGTGCACCTTGCTCTCAGGTCTGGGCTATGATCTGGCTCATCCAGGTGAGTGCACGGTGTGTTGTCCTGGTTTGATGTCTGCTCTGCTATGCGCCTATCCACCCTGTTGCGGCAGTAGAGACAGCCACCAACATCCACCAGGTAAGACCATGGCGCGACTTTGTAGGCATGTGTCCTGCCTCCAACGTCCTGTGTGGACAACTGGTAGCAGTTTCATCCTGATTGCCCCACCCACCTCCAGCAGGTCACCAGCAGTCCGGTTGTAGAAGCACTTAGCAAGCTGTTTCCAGTGACGCAGTTTGTCTGTGACCCTGACCACGATCCAGGGCTAAAGTAACTTGTTGGCTACGGGGATGGGAGTCTTCAGACGCCTTGACAGGAGGCCCTGTGCAGGACTGCTGTCCATGTGTTCAGTTGGTGTGTTCCACTAGTGTAAAATGGCCTGCCAGGGGTTCTTGCCATCACATGCAGCCCTGCATCACAGATTTTTAAGCAATCTTGATGGCTGACTCCACCTTGCTGTTTGTCTTTGGGTGCCTTGGAGAGCAGGTCATCTGATCAAACTGCCATTCTGTGGCAAAATGTTTGAACTGGAAGTTAAACTGTGGCCCATTATCCACGATGACCTTGTCGGGCTGGCCATGCCTTGCGATCTGTGTCTTGCAGCGCTTTATGACGGTCTCTGCAGACAAGTCTGGGAGCAGGTAGTCTCCCAGAAGTCAAGAGTAGTGATCAACGATGAGAAGATAGTCCTTTTGTCTCTGGCTGAATAAGTCCATGCTGACGATCTGCCTAGGCCTTGTGGGTAGCTCATGCGACAGCATGGTTTCCTTTTGCTGTTCCTGAGCATACTCGTTGCAGGTTGTACAGTTGCTGACAAAGTCTTTTATTTTTATCTCTGCCTGCCTGCATGTTTGGCCAGCATAATGTCTCCCTGGCCTGACAGTACCATGCGTCGCCGCCAATGTGACTGGAGTGTATGTGGGTGAGTATCTCTGGTTGTAGTGTTTTGGGAATAATGACCTTTTAACCTCTGAACAGGATGCCGTTTTGTGCACTGATATTGTCTCGAAAAGGCCAGTATGCTCTCACTGCGAAAGGTGTTCCCTCTTGTCAACCAGTGAGAACCATGGACTTCAGTGACTGCAGATGTTCGTCCTTGTCTGTGTGTTGTCTGACCTGGGCCAGGTGGTGATCTGTGACGTTTAAATAGTCTGCCTAATTGATCTGTTGAACATCTTGTTGTTTCTGCAGAAGCGAGCAGATGGCATGTCGCTGATATGCCATATCTCTGCCTGTGCATTGCACCATTGCCTTGCTCAGTGTGTCGCTGATAAACATCTGAAGTCCCGGCTTGTAAACGACCTTCAGGCTGTAGTTTTGCTGTCAGGAGCATGCTCTGAAGCCTCTTGGGCGCAGTGAGGAGAGGCTTGCTGAATATGGCAATGAGTGGCTTGTGGTCAGTTTCCACAGTGATCCTCTCACAACCATAGACGTACTGATGGAAGCGCTGGCAGGCAGAGACGATGCTGAGGCACTCTTTCTCGATTTGTGCATAGTTTTGCTGAGTGGAAGTGAGAGCTCTTGAGGCAAATGTGACTGCATAAGGCAGCAACCAAGTCCACTTTGGCTGGAGTCACTCTGGATTGTGACAGGCTTTGTTACATCATAGTAATGCAACAGTAGCATAGACGAGGCCAGAGATTTCAACTCATGCACCGCTGCCTCATGCTTGGGTAGCCAGTGCCATGGTGTGTCTGTCCAGCAGCTGTCGCAGAGACTCGCAGACATGGAACAAGCCTGGCATGAAATTTGCGAGATAGTTTGCAAAGCAGATGAACCTTTTGAATCAATCGGGTTTGGCATGTCGAGGATTGCCTTCACTTTTTCAGGGTCCGGCTTCAGGCCTGTGGCTGAGAGAATATGGCCGTGGAAGTGAACGTCTCTCACCTTGAACTGCACCTTCTTCAGGCCAAGGCGTAGCTTGAGGTAAAGTTAATTTCTTCTGTAACATACTCATTTGCAAAGCCAAATTGATATGTGCATTACAGGACACTGTAGCGTTGGGTTACCAGAAGTCCCGCGAGAGTTGGAGATAACAAGATGGATGAATAAAGTTTGCACAGTTAATAGAAAAGCCAGTGTGATTATTTATTAAATATATGTTAATAGTGTGCCAGAGGGCATATACAACATGGTGTGGTTGTAGAGATTCCTATACCCACTGACCGATAAATAAATGGACACGTATGGCATTCCAGCACTCAGGATGGACTGGGATTCACCGAACTTACCCAAAGCATGGCCCCCTTCATGAGAAACGCGAACAAGAGAAATGCAGTTATCTTCCTTTGTGGATCGGGGAAAAGGGAAGAGATGTGTACAACACCTGGATACTTACAGAAGATGAAGCTAAGACGCTAAAGACGTACTACGATAAGTACGCAGAATACCTCACTCCCAAGTCTAACCCGATATATGCCAGATATCGTTTCCATGAGAAAATGCAAGGAAACAGTGAGACATTTGAACACTTCGTAACCAAGATAAAACTGTTAGTTAAAGACTGCGGTTACCCAAACAGTGACGAAATGGTTAGAGATCACATTGTGTTTGCCACTAACTCCCCCTGTGTGTGTGAGAAGCTGCTCAGCCAGGGTGCAGAGCTGACGCTGGATAAGGCCATAGGCATAGCCCGCTCACATGGGTTAGCACAGATGCAGCTGAAAGAAATGGTCGGCAGTAAAGACCACAGCAACCATGACACTGTTCATTCAGTAAACAAAAGATCAGAAACAAAATGGCAAGATAGCAGCAAAACTGTGAGACCAAGGGAGTTTAATGCAGCAAATAAGGAATGCAACAGATGTGGAGACTCACACAGCGCAAAAGACATCTGCCCAGCTAGGAGGAAACAATGCATAAAATGCAAAAAACGAAATCATTTTGCAAAAGCATGCAAGACAAAATTCCCAGCACAGACAAAACCTTACAAGAGAAATGTACACACCATCAGAGAGGACGACATAGAGGAGCAGGAGGAACTGTACATTGACTGCCTCACAACTGAAAACACAGACAAAAGCAATGAACAGGCTTATGCAGACATTAAAGTTGGCACATCAGAACAGAAAGTGAAATTCAAAATAGACACTGCAGCACAAATCAATGCCCTCCCAGAAAACATGTTTGACACACTGTTCAATAACACTGCCATAAAACCAGCCACACACAAGGTCACCACTTATGGAGATGAAAGGCAGTGAGAGGCACCTGTCAGTTGAAATGTCAACCCAAGGGCAGGACAATGATGCTCGAGTTCTATATTGTTGACACTAAAGCCCGCCCATCTTGAGACTGAGAGCTTGTTTAGACATGAACTTGATCAAACTAGTACTGGCAGTGACTGACAAACCACAAGACAATGACGTACAGTCACCAGACAACAACCCACAGTCACAGAGCATACTAAAGGAGTACGCAGGTGTTTTCCAGTGCATAGGAGGAGAGTGTAACCTCCGTGTTAACCCAGATGCAACACCTGTCATATACCCACCACACAGGATCCCCATTGCACTACAGAGCCGGCTGACGCAAGAGCCCAACAAGATGGGGGAAAACAACATTATCTGCAGGGTAACAGAACCCACAGAATGAGTAAATGCTTTGGTGGTTGTCGAAAAGCCCCAAACAGGCAAGCTAAGAGTACGCCTAGACCCCAGAGACCTCAACAAGGCAATCCAAAGGCCACACTACCCTCTACCCACACTAGAGGACGTCACAACAAAACTCGCTGGAACCCAATATTTCAGCGTTCTAGATGCTAGATCAGGCTACTGGGCCATAAAACTGAGCACCGAATCATCACTACTGACAACATTCAACACAGCATTCAGCAGATACAGGTTTCTCAGGTTGCCCAAGACGAGTTCCGGAGACGCGTGGATGAGACATACGAAGGACTTGATGGCATAGCTGCCATAGTTGATGACATTCTGGTTTTTGGAAAAACCAAAGAAGAACATGATGGCAACCTCAGAGCCATGCTCAAGCGCACGAGAGAGGGGTGAGGCTGAACCCCGACAAATGTCATAGTATATGTGTGACAGAGGTCAGCTATTTTGGACACAAGCTCTCACACGAAGGCATCAAACCAGACTCACTAAAAGTGAAGGCAGTTCAAGAGATGCAACCACCTCAGAGCAAGGCTGAACTGGAAACCATTGCCGGGATGATCAACTATCTGGCCAAATTCACACCACGGCTCTCTGAGGTAGATACACCCCTGCCACAGCTGTTGAAACAAGACAGTGAGTTCACATGGGATGAAAATCACGACAGAGCATTCAAACAAATGAAAGAACTGATAACACATCACCCAGTGCTTGCATACTTTGACCCACAGAAAGAGCTGAGGCTCCAAGTAGATGCGTCAAAATGTGGCCTCGGTGCCGTCATGCTCCAGGACGGCAAACCGATTGCTTATGTATCCAAGTCACTGAACAGCGCATAAGAAAATTACGCTCAAATAGAAAAAGAGCTGTATGCAGTACTCTTCGGCTGCAAGTGTTTCCACGAGTACATGTAAGATCAGAGAGTGATTGTAGAATCTGACCACAAATCATTGGAAGCAATACTGAGAATGCCGCTAGCAGCAGCGCCACCATGTTTACAAAGGATGATATTACAGCTGAAAAGGTATAACATCCACACCCTCCACCGCCCCGGAAAGGAAATACCGGTGGCCGACACACTGTCACGAAAGTCCATCAAACACCATGATGACAGCCTGATGGAAGGCATGGAAACACAATTGCACACCATTATCAGCAGCATTCCAGTAAGTGACAGCAAACTACAGGAAATCAAAGAAGCAACGACACAAGAAGCCCAGCTTGCTGCACTGATAAGAGCTCAAAGGCTGGGCGGCCTGATAAAAGGAAAAAATGCCCACCCAACATCCAGGAATACTGGAACCACAGAGACTAATTCTGAAATGGGCGGCATAATGTTCAAGGCAGAAAAATCATGATTCCTCAGAGACTCAGAGAGAAAATGAAACAGCGTATTCACACTGGATACATGGGTGTTGAGAAACGCAAGCACAGAGCACAAGACATACTGTTCTGGCCTGGCATGGGAAAGCAAATAGAGCCAGCAGTGGAGCAATGCAGCATATGCCAAGAGAGACACAGTGCAAACCCTAAAGAGCCCCTGCTGTCACATGCTATACCCGAAAGACCATGGCAAGTAGTAGGCACAGACCTGCTCACGTGGAACACAGGACTACATTGTCATTGTGGAGTACTACAGCAGATTCTCTGAGCTGGAGAGACTACAGAGGTGCACTTCATCAGCAGTCATCACCAAGCTCAAATCAGCATTTGCTCGCCACCGCATTGCAGAAACTGTCATCAGCGATAACAGGCCATGTTACAGCTCAGAGGAGTTCCGACGCTTCACAAAGGCATGGGATTTTAAGCACACCACTACAAGCTCCCGTTACACACAAAGCAACGGCCTTGCCGAAAAGACAGTTCAGACAGCACAATGTATCCCGGATAAAGCCAAAGCCGAAAACATTGACCCTTATCTTGGCTTGTTAGAATACAGGAGCACACCTGTAGACAACCTGAAGTCACCTGCTCAGCTTCTGATGAGCCGAAGACTACGCTCGATACATCGACCACAAAGCAACTGCAGCCACAAGTCACACCTCAGAAAGCTGTACACAAGAGGAGACAGTTGTGCCAGCACCACTAGCAGTTTTATTACAACAGATCTACCAGACCTTTGCCTCACCTACCTGCAGGCACTCACATCTGCTTCAGACAGGAGGATGGATCCTGGAAACCTGCAAGGGTAACACAGTCCACGGACAGACACACAGAGAAGTTACCACATACAAACAAGAGAAGGACAGACACACCAATGCAACTGCTGGCACCTCTGTGAAAGCAAAGACAAGCCAAGCACAATAAGTGTCCAACAGACAGTGCCAAACCCAAACAACACACAGCTCCCACAGCCTGAAGCTGTGGAACACCCACAAACAGTCAGCTAGACCAACAGCAGTCTGGCTACACCACGAGATATGGCTGCACCATCAGGCCGAGACAAGTCCTTGATTTGTAAAAAAAAAATAAAAATAAAAACAATGTGAATGCACCTGTTATGTTCTGTTTACTAACCTAAAAGTGCCTATTGTGTTTTGTTTACCTGTTAATAAGGTCTACTATTTTTTTTAAATTTATTTCTGATTTTTCCCTTTTTTCTCCCAATTTAGTGGCCAATCGATCCCTATTGTAATTCAAACACCCACCCTCGTACTGCATGTGTTCGCCAACTGCATCTCTCCGGCCGGCAGTCTCGAAGGAGACGCCTCGCCACTTTCGTGACAAGGCGACTCCAGGCCAAACCACTGTTTTTTCCGGACACACACAGAGACGCATTCACGTGACGAACACAAGCCGACTCCGCCCCCCTCCCGTAGACAGCGTTGCCAATTACTGCTGCTTCATCGAGTCCGGCCATAGTCGGATCTGACGAGACCGGGGCGCGAACCCCAGTCCCCCGTGGGCAACTGCGTCGACACAAAGCCAATGCTTGGACCGCTACACCACCGCGGACTAATAAGGTCTACTATGATAATAAGTTGTACCTAAGAGCATTTTAGTATTATTTCCTTTTGGTTTTTTATTAAAAGAAGGGGGATGTAGCATCTCATTTGCAAAGCCAAATTGATATGTGGGGCAGCACGGTGGCGCAGTGGTTAGCGTGGTCGCCTCACAGCAAGAAGGTCCTGGGTTCGAGCCCTGGGGTAGACCAACCTTGGTGGGTCATCCCGGGTCGTCCTCTGTGTGGAGTTTGCATGTTCTCCCTGTGTCTGCGTGGGTTTCCTCCGGGGGCTCCGGTTTCCTCCCACAGTCCAAAGACATATAGGTCAGGTGAATCAGCCGTGCTAAATTGTCCCTGGGTATGAATGAATGGGTGTGTGTGTATGTGCGTGATGGCCTGGCAGCCTGTCCAGGGTGTCTCCCCGCCTGCCGCCCAATGACTGCTGGAATAGGCTCCAGCATCCCCTGACAGCAGGATAAGCGGTTCGGATAATGGATGGATGGAATCTAATGTGTGCATTACAGGACACCGTAGTTGGGTTACCGGAAGTCCCACGAGAATTGGAGACAAGATGGATGAATAAATTTCGCACAGTTAATAGAAAAGCCAGTGTTATTATCTATTAAATATATTTTAACAGTGTGCCAGAGGGCATATACAATACCTTCTCCCTTAGTAGCCGCCGCATGTCCTCATTTGCACAATTTTGTCACGAATCAGCTCATCTTTCCATGCCCCGTATTCACATGTAGCAGCTCTTTCTCAAACGAGTTATGAAATTGTCCACTAACTCGCCCTCTTCCTGTCTACAACTTCTAAAGACGAGTTCCTGGCAGGTTTGGGGTAACTGCAAATCAAGTATGGCCTTTGCGTCACCTTGTTGCGCCGTGAGAGCGAGATTGTGCTGATAGATATGCCTGCATTCACTCCCCATTAAACTCAAAGTTGCCGCCTGGACTTCCTTGAGTTTCTCCAGGAGTCCAGTCGCCAGCGCATAGTCCTCGTATTCATCTCTAAAATTGTCCCAATTAGTATGCCAGTTCCCTGTAAGATCCATGGGTCTCGGAGGGGGGTTGTTCGTCGCCATCCTTATGGAATGTGAGGTCTCGTCTTCGGACTCTTTAGCCGAGCGGTTAGTGATGTCGCCTCGTGGTGCAGTACACCTCGTATCGAATCCCGTACCGGGCAAGAAAATAACCGGTTACAATATGTTCGGTCAACTGCCATTCTGTTGCAGCAATAAACTGGAACTCGCTACCAACTCAAATCATCAATTGTTTACTAAACTAAGATAGTGATTGCTCATCTCAAGGCGTGGGCTAAAAAATGGGACTGTACTGAAATGAAGTTAAATATGTTTCAATCTATCTAAGGTTTGTGTGCACTATTTTCTTGTCAGCTGAATTTAACAAAGGTTTAAAACAGTGGTCCCTGAAAATTTGTTAGGAGAGCACACACAGTCCACAGTTGGTTGACTGTTCCACTTAGTGAAAGGGGTATGACTCCATCAAAAATGTGGTACTCCTTAATGCGTCTTATTGACCGTTCGACGTGTATTCTCAAGCCAGCAATACTCTGTGTGTCTGTGAGCTCATCACAGCTAAACTGCCCACTTGGGCCTAAAAATGCAGGGATGACAAGTTTTACATCTATTTCATCGAGCAGGTCTTTGATAAGGAAGCCCTTATCGGCCATGACCTCATCACCTGACTCTAAGAGGTCCAGAACGCCTGACCTCTTAGTTATCTCCTTATCAGAAATACATCCTGTGTATAGATTACTTACCAGGCTAACTGACCCCGAGGGAGTGATCCCAATTAGGGATTTCAGTGTAGTGTTACTTTTATAATGGGAGTATGTCATGGTGTTCAAAACCTTCCAACTAGCTGTCTCGATACTGTTACGGCCACGGGTGTGTCCGTATAGTTTTGTGTTGCCTCCTGTATTTAACTCTGACTCTACATTCAGGTATCCGCCAGGTGCTCCTCATCACCTAATCAACCGGTCAACGAATCATCCAATTTTCATCAGCTGTGCAGTCTCCCATTTAAACCCCCACATGTGTTCAGTTCACCGGCCAGCTAGTTTAGTTTGTGTGATGTAGTTACTTTGTGTTTGTAACGTCTGGCCCGTTTTTGGTTTAGTTTGCATTGTGACTATTTTGAGTTATGTTTAGTTGTTTAGCTCTTTTGGGCGAGGGGATCAAGGTAAGATGCCCATGGGCAAACACCCCATCACGTAGCTTACCTCTGTTAGACACACTAGGTTAGCAGCGGTTGCCACCTTTTTGTCTTTAGGTTTGGTGCTTTTCAGCACTGTCAAGGGTGGGTTACTTTTGTTAATAGTTTGTTTTGGCAACCGTTCGGTTCCCTTGTCCTGTCATTATTAATAAATATATTTATTTTATTATATCTATACGTTTGTCTCGCTGTGTTGCACTCTCACCTCACTGTTACTCAGTACACTAATAGTTGCACCCTCTCCAGACCGAGGGTCGTAACAAATGGGGGACTCGTCCGGGATATTGGCGGCTTTGGTCTGGCTAGTTGCGGTTTCCTATAGTGTGCTGTGTTGGCGTTGGGTGATGTTAAGCACAGTGTTCATTATTGTTTAGTGTTAACAGGTGTTGGTGTGTTTTCGGTTTGGTGGTGGGTACGGCTGTGGCTGCTGGTCCACTTCCTTTCATCCTCTGCCATGGTGTTGGTTCTGGTGGCAGAGCTTCGTGCCGACGAGGTCCGATGCTAGGGCGGAGCTGCCGGCCAGGCTGTTGTGGTTCGATCCCTGGTCCCCTTCGTTGCACTCGGCGTGGGTGCTGACGCCCGCCTGAGAGGCAGGCTGAGTCAGGTCTCCAGTGGGAGATTTGGGGGGCGGGATTTGTGGCAGAGAGGCTGGAGGGGAGTTGCGGACGGTAGACCTTTAAGGCTATGAGTGCGGGGCGCGCTGCGCTCTTTGCTTCCACCACCAGCTGGTTCATGCTGGCACACCTTGTGTTATGACTGTGGTCACGAGTTGTAGCTGGTTCACCCGCGGGTCGAACGCAGCTACGTCATTTGGCGTGGGTCGCTGTTATGTATGCACACATCGACAGTGCTGCATTTGGTGCTGGGATCGATTGGTGATGCCTGCGGGCTCTGGGTTGTTTGATCGGGTCTGCCTTTGATGCTGTGTCAGTCTAAATAGAGTGCCACGGAGAGGTTGTGTCGAGCGACAGCGCTGTGTCCTGACGTGATTTCTAAATACAATATTGGCGACGAGGATGGCTATCTCTCTCCCACCACCTGCCCCCTTCCTGGCGAGCCTCTGGTACCATGGACTCGCTGGCTACATAGTTTTGAAAATTACGTCATCGCCTCAGGGCTCGACGACGTGAGCCAGGCTAGGAAGACGGCTCTGTTGCTACACTGCTTGGGAGCAGAGGGTCAGCGTGTGCTCGGGTCTCTGGGGAACGTCACAAGCTATGCCGAAGCTGTGGGACTTATGAGCACCCATTTCGCTGCTCCACAGAGTGCCCTCCTTTGGCGATTTATATTCCGTCAGCGACACCAACTGCCTGGTGAGTCTGTGCGGCAGTACGTAGCTAATTTGCGAGGGCTAGCTAGCTCATGCAAGTTTGGCGCGCTTCAGGACGAGATGGTTCGCGACCAGCTAATCGAACACACCAACAACGCAAAGGTGCGTGAGACTCTCCTGCTGGAAAAAGACGATCTGCTGCTGTCCAGAGCAATTACCATCGCACTACAGGTTGAGGGAGCAGCTGAGTGTGCTGCTATGCTAAATACACAGCAAGTGGCCACCTCCAGTCAAGCTGCCAACGACTCCTCCCTCTACTCACGGCTGCCCCTCGGGACGCAACCCAACCAGAGCGAGGCGGGCGCCGACTCCACTGGGGACGTCTTGCAACTGCAACGACGGCGTTCTCGGCCCCGCCCTCAACAGTCCTGTGGTAACTGTGGGTCTCGGTCTCATGTTTCAAGGGCTCAGAACTGCCCTGCCCGTGGCCAGATATGCCGTAGCTGCGGTAAGCACAATCACTTTGCCAACGTCTGTCGATCTTCCCCGGCTGGGTCAGAGGGCCACACACCCCCAGTCTTCAACCGCCGTCATTCACAAGGTGAGCTCTGGGCCAGTGTCATTCAAATCATGCACAGTCAACATTAATGATGTGTGCATCCCCCTGCTGTTGGACACCGGTGCAAGTGTGTCTCTCCTGAATGTTGATACCTACAGTCAATTTTTCGGTTCACTGCCACTGTCCGCACCCTCAGCTGTCCTCTGTGGGTATGGTGACTCCAAAATCGATCTGGTTGGCTCTCTCCAACTGACTGTCCGCTATGGAACCAAGCTGGTGCCCAATGCAGTTTTTCGTGGGGCCAACCTGATGGGCCTGGACCTGTTCTCCCTCTTAGACACAAGGGGGGCAGCAATCCTGACTGTCGCCACACCTTGGCAGCAGAAGTGGCCATCGCTGTTTATGGGGCTGGGCTGCCTCCGCCTTCACCCATCAACCTCTCCTCAACCCTGCTGTGAAATCTGTCATCCAACCACTGCGCCGCATCCCGTTGGCTCTCCGTGATGGGGTCTCCGCCGAGCTGCAACAACTGCTGGAAGCTGGCATCATTGAACCGGTGGACGCGTCACCTTGGGTCTCAAACCTCTTGGTGGCTAAGAAGTCGGGGGGCCTGCGTGTCTGCGTCGATCTAGGTGCAGTAAATAAGGCAGTGGTCCCTGATAAGTATCAACTGCCCACCTCAGAAGAACTCACTGCTCAGTTCTATGGCTCTGAGGTGTTCTCCAAGCTCGACCTCAGACAGGGCTACTTACAGGTGCCCCTCCAGCCCAGCAGCCGAAACCTCACAGCCTTTGTGACACATGCAGGAGTGTTTGGCTACACCAGGATGCCTTTTGGTCTCAGCTCCGCCCCTAGCTGCTTCCAGAAAATCATGGTCTCCGTGCTGGCTGGCATACTGGGCGTGGCCATTTATCTGGATGATATAGTGGTACACGGGCCCACCAGTGAAATCCACGACAAGCGCCTTAACATGGTCTTCGCAGCCCTGTCCAAGCACAAGCTAACTCTCAATGCTGAGAAATGTGTCCTCTCTGTGCCAGCCATCGACTTCGTGGGGTTCCGGCTGTCAGCGAGCGGTGTAACTCCACTACAATCCAACGTGGACGCCATTCAGGCCACCCCTGAGCCCAGGTCGCCTCCTTCCTGGGTATGACAAGTTACTACCTGAGGTTTCTTCCCCAGTACTCTGCGACCACAGCCCCCCTGCGCCAGCTGCTGCGTAAGGACGAGCCATGGGTGTGGTCAAAGGCATGCAGTGACGCTGTGCGTGATCTCAACTGACTTCACCACCAGTGTTGGCTCACTTCGACATCTCCACCTCCACCTTTGTGACCTGTGACGCATCAGCCACAGCGATAGGGGCCGTGCTGTCTCAAACCCAGAACGGTGTGGAGAAGCCCATTGCCTTCGCCTCCCGTGCCCTCAACCTGACCGAGCAGCGGTACTCCGTGGGTGAGCGTGAGGCGTTAGCCTGTATCTGGGCTTGTGAAAGGTGGCACCTCTATGGCCGCTCCTTCACCCTCAGGACAGATCACCAGGCCACAAACCCCTGAGGCTGCACCGCTGGTCTGACCGCCTCCACCAGTACAATTTCAGCCTGCAGAGACAATGTTGTCGCCGACCTGCTCTGTCTCCACCCCAGCTCCACAGACGGACACTGACTGTGTGGAAAAGGACATTGTCCAAATGCTACACACACCCCTCCAGGCCACTGTCTCTCTGCAGGAGCTGAGGGCAGCCTCCGAACAGGACCCTGTCCTCTCCCAGCTCCGCACCTACATCCAGAACGGCTGGCCTCACAAGGCCCCAGAGGAGCTGGCTGCGTTCGCCCGAGTCAGACAGGAGCTCTCCTGCTGGAACGACACCTGCGTGGCACGTGGGTTTTGCACAGTGGTCCCAGCTGCTCTCCGTGCGTGTGTTTTGAATATGGCGCATAAAGGCCACCTGGGCATTGTGAAACAAACAGCGCTGCCGACACCTGGTGTGGTGGCCGGGGATAGACAGATATTGAGGCTCTGGTGAAGGACTGTTCTGCCTGCCTTGTGAATGGCAAGACTGGCCACCAGGCTCCCCCACCCCTGCAACCTCTCGCCTGGCCCTCTCAGCGCTGGGAACACCTGCAGTTGGACATTTGTGGTGAGATCCATGGAGTTCCCCACCACCAACGCTTCATGGTGGTCGCCTACGATCTACACTCAAAATGGCCTGAACTCACCACTTCCGGCAGTGACCTCACAGATCATCGACTTCCTGGACTCTCTTGCTGGGGCCTCCCAAAGGCCATCACCACTGACAACGGCCCTCAGCTGGTCTCTGCTGAGTTCACTGTTTATCTCGGAAGCAAGGGCATCCGTCATATACGCACTGCGTACTACTACCCCCAGGCCAATGGCGGCGTTGAACGTTTTCACCTGTCACTGAACGGCCTCAGAGCACACATGGCCCAAGGGTGCTCTTTCACGCAGGCCATCCGTCACACTCTGCTGCACTATCGGGCCACACAGCACTCGACCACAGGTGTCTCCCCAGCCTCTCTCATGCTAGGCCGGGAACTGTGCATGCTCCGCCCCTCCACACCCCAGGCACCTCCCTCTGGGGTCAGAGCCTCAGTCACTCGTCAGCAGACGCGGACGAAGCAACGGTTTGACCAGTCAAAACGAACCAGCGTGCCAGACATCAATGTGTCAGACTGGGTCAGGGTCCGCAGGCCCCACAGGGACAATAAAATGGCTTCATACTGGTCCTCTCCTCTCCAAGTCACCCGTCAGCTGGGCCCAGCCACTTACCTCCTCAGCGGTGGCACTCCAGTCGCCTACGGAAGGTGTCAGCTCCGCCACACACAGCTGGTGACACAGCCATAGCCATTCCCTCAGCATGGCGAGACGCCCCGGGGCTTCATGCAGCTCCTACACGGGCCCCAGACATTTCTGGGCCTCAGCTTCCCCTGCCATCTCCCTCCCCACCTCGGCCTGCCCAGCCTCAGGCCGCCCCGCGACCTGTTCGCACACGTTTACGCCCTGGCCACCTAGAGGACTTTGTCAACCTTTCATGTTTGAAATCCTGCCGGGGGGGGGGGGGGGATGTTATGTATGCACACATCGACAGTGCTGCATTTGATTTGGTGCTGTTCTATTGTGCTGGGATCGATTGGTGATGCCTGCGGGCTCTGGGTTGTTTGATCGGGTCTGCCTTTGATGCTGTGTCAGTCTAAATAAACAATGCCACGGAGAGGTTGTGTCGAGCGACAGCGCTGTGTCCTGACGTGATTTCTAAATACAATAGTCGCCACGGTGACCGAGGTGTGGTCACGAGTTGTAGCTGGTTCACCTGCGGGTCGAACGCAGCTACGTCATTTAGCGTGGGTCGCCACCGTGACGGTGTGTGCTACTTTGTGTTTGTCAGTAACTTGTTGTGGTTGAGGGCCACTTGGTAGGTGACCATGTGTTGGTGGGAAGGTGCTGGCCATATTTGGGTCACATTTTGGATGTAGCGGCGCTACTTGTGGTGACCCTTTGTTGTGGCTGAGGTGCTCCACCGTTTTGGTTGCTGTTATGTAGCACATTGTCTTTGGTTCTTGTGGGTTTTTTTTATTTTTTTTTTAAGCCTGTAGGGGCTTGTTTTTATGGGTGGGGGTGTTACGGCCACGGGTGTGTCCTGTTAAAGTGTGTTACCTTCTAATGAGACGTTACAACTCGTTTCAACCCCACGGGGCTATAAACTTTAATAACTTCGGCACGTAAGGTTATGCATCATGCTCGGTCCATTATTCCAGGTGCAACAACCTAAACGACCCCTGTGTAAACAAGGAACTAAACAATGGTTCCTAACAATAGTTCCTATTGTTACATCCTTTCTCTTTTCAGTTTCTTCTTTTTTTTTTTTTTTTTTTTAGAACCTTTAATACATTTGTGATTCACTTTTTTTTTTTTTTTCATTCATGCCCCCCCCAAAGTCCATTAGTGCTACAGATCCATTCATCTATGTGAGGTCACAAAGTCTTTGTATCGCTGCGGATGCACAACAGAGCGGCCTGATCTGGTGGTAACAGGGTTGGCCCTGTCACAAGTGTCCTTGGTTTTGTTTCCTGCTAAGACACTGCGAGAAGGAACACTCTCTGAATGTCCGGGTTCAACACTCTCTGGCTGACTGGGGCTGCTGATCTCCATGTCCATAGTGTCAGTGAAGATTGCCCCTGGTGCATGCCTGAGGTGTCTGCGATTTCTCCTGATGACACCACCCGTGTCCAGCTGGACCTCATAGGATCTCCTATCGACCGCCCTCAGCACCTTGCCCACTCTCCAGCCAGTGTGGGGTGCGAGAGGCTGAACTCTCACACATTCACCTGGGGCAAGCGTGTCCAAGTCTTTAGCCGACCTGTCGTAGTATGTCCTCTGCCGTTGTTGGTTATTTTGTAAATCCTGTTTCACCTGCACAACTTTCGGCTGTAACAGGCTTGCCTTGGTTGGCAGTAGTGTTTTGGTACGGCGACTGAGCAGCCGCTGTGCTGGTGTGGTATCAGTACCCTGTGATGGTGTGTTGCGGTGGTCCAGAAGGGCGAGATAAGGATCCCGTCCAGCAGCCTTGGCTTTGAGCAAGAGTCTTTTTGCTGTCTTAACAGCTGACTCAGCTTTGCCGTTGCTTTGCGGGTAACCTGGTGATGAGGTTTTATGTTGAAATCCCCACAGTCGACTGGAATTCTTGTGACGAATACTGTGGGCCATTGTCCGAGATTACAATATCTGGGATACCTTGGCGGGCAAAATGAGCTTTCAGCTTCCGTATCACTGTGGTTGACTTGGTATCTGCCAGGTAATGTATTTCCCAAAAATTTGAGAAAAAATCAACAATTGAGGTAGTCTTTGTTTTCAAACATGAACAGATCCGTGCCCACGGCCTGCTTGGCACATCATGTGACATTAGTGTTTCTTTTTGTTGTTTAATGTCCATTGATCTGCAGATGTCACACTTTGCTATATATGATTTTATTTGGTCGTTCATGCCCTGCCAATAGACACACTCCCTAGCCCTCCGTAGGCATCCTTCCACACCCAGATGTGATGCGTGTAGGCGGCAAGTGATGTCTTTCCTCAATGCATCAGGGATGACAGCGCGCTCAATCCTGAACACTATTCCATCTTGGTGGCTTAACTCCTCTTGGAATGAGAAGTAGGGCTTGATTTCCCTTGGTGTTTTTGACTTATCGTCAGGCCATCCTTGCTGCATCATTTTGATGAGAAGCTGCAGTGTTTCATCTTTTGTGGCAGATCGTATATCATGTAGCCTGTCTGCTGCGATAGGTAAGTGTTGTGCCATGTTGACAGTCTCTAGTTCTGCATCCGGTGCACTCTCAGGAAGATAAGCTCTGCTCAGTGTCTGCTAGCAGCATGTCTCTACCTGGCACATATACTACATCTAGATCATACTTTTGTATGCGCAGCATCATTCCCTGCAGCCTTTTGGGTGCACTTAGTAGAGGTTTTCTCACTATTGTTTCCAACGGCTTGTGATCACTTTGCACCGTCACTTTTCGGCCGTATGTGTACTGGTGAAATCTTTCCATGCTAAAAACCATTGCTAAGAACTCCTTTTCTATTTGTGCATACCCACGCTCTGTTTGAGTGAGTGCTCTGCTTGCAAATGCTATTGGCTTACCCATCTGCATGAGCGCTGTGCCTAAACCTGTGTCTGAAGCGTCACACTGCACTGTGAGTTCCTCATCTGGGTTGTAATATTTCAGTACTGGGACCTTTGCTATAGTCTCTTTCAATTTGAGGAAAGCCTCCTCATGCTGTGCTGTCCAGTTCCACTCCGTTTTTGTGTGTCAAATCTCTCAACACTATGCACTGGTCTGAGAGGTGGGAACAAAACTTGGCTAGATAATTTACCATACCTAGCAGCCTTTGCACTCCTTTCACATCAGTCGGTGCCGGCATCTTCTCAACGGCAAGCACTTTCTCTGGATCCGCCCTGAGTCCATCAGGCGGTGTCCAATGTATGTGGTCTCCTTTTGTCTCAGCTTGAATTTGTCTTTGTTCAGCTTGATGTTCTTTTGTCTGCATCTTTCAAGAAACAGTCTGTTTTCCATCATGGTCACGCTCAGCTTCCTCCTGTGTTTCCCCCTTGGCCTGTGATCAGTACATCGTCAGCTATAATGTACAAGCCCGGTACACCGTCCAGCGCTTGTGTGAGCTTTCTCTGAAAGATTTCTGGGGCCGGACTTATCCCCATTGGCATCCTCAGCCACCTGTAACGTCCGAATGGAGTGGCAAATGTTGTTAAATAGCTGGACTCCTCCTCCAGCTGCACAAGCCAGAATCCACTCTTGACATCACACACTGTGAACACTTTTGCTTTTGACAAGTCCGGTAAAATGTCCTCAATGGTTAGCGGTGGGAAGTGACTGCGCTTTAGAGCTTTGTTCAAAGGCTTGGGATCGATACACACTCTTGGTTTCTGTACCACCACCATTGCACTGATCCAATCTGTACCGCATTCCACAGGTGTTATGATCCCTCTTTGCTGTAGGTCCTGTAGCTCGTCCTTCAGTGGTTTCATCATGGCGACTGGGACCCGCCTCTTTGGCAGCTGTACTGGTTTCACTGTGCTGTCCACCTCTATTTTGTATTTTCCCTCGAGGCAGCCATCGCCAATGAACGCATCAGCATACTCATCTTTAATTTGTCCCACTATCCACTGTTCTGTTGTGACAATACTGTCTATTGTCATGATGTTTTCATATTGCACTTTTATCAATTTCATGACCTCACTGGCTCTCCTACCCAGCAGAGGCACTGTACCAGCTGCATTCACCACCTGGAACTCTAAGCGATATAGCTTGTTGTTTCTCGGGTTTCTTATTTTCACTTTACATTTTCCCAGTGATTTTAATTTGGTTTTATTGTACATTACTAGTACACTCTTCGTGTGTTCTAATTTGGCATCTGGATTCAGCAGGTTAATTGGGATGATATTGCAACTGGCACCACAGTCTATTTGGAATTTGATCATGTCCTTGCCTAGAAGCATGCCAGCATAGAGAAGCTGAGTTTTCTTCATTTTCTCAGTTTCTTTTACACAGGTGATAATATCTTCATATTCATCACTCTCAGATTCAGTTATTTTACTCACATTTCTTTTTCCTTAGTTCCGATTTTGCTGCAAAGTGGTTCTCTCTTCCACACTTTGTGCACTTCTTCCCAAACCCTGGGCACTTTTGTTTACTTTTCTCATGCGTTTTTCCACAGTGTTGCTCGTCTGTTTCCGATACTGTGCTCCTTGCACTGCATGTACCTCTTCCACCATCGATCCCGAGATGGTTTTCACATTGTCCTTTGAGAGCTCAGCGGCTCTGCACAGCCGCAAACATGTGTCCAGTGTCAAGTTTTTCTCTCGGAGCAGTCTTTCTCTTACGATTGTGTTACCTCCACACACAATCCGATCCCGAATGAGCGAGTCTCTCACTGTCCCAAAGTTGCATGTTCTTGCCAACACTCAGTTCCATGACATAATGGTCTATATTTTCACTGGTGCCCTGGTTTTTTGTAAAAAAACGATAACGTTCCACAGTCTCGTTAACGCTGGGGTCGCAGTGATCATCAAACTTCTCGATAACGTCATCTAACGTCCATGCATCCTTCGGTGTGTCGCCCAGTAACGTGTCCATAAGTTCCCTGCCGCTCTCCCCGACAAGATAGCTGAACAGTTTCACCTTCTATTTGTCATCGGCGTCAGCCATGGCTAAATCCACATACAGAGCAAACTCGGCCCTCCATGTCCTCGAAAGGTTGCTTGAGTCCAGACATAACGTTTGCGGTGGTTTAAGCCCATCCATGTCACACGGCAGTCTCATGCTAGCAGCTAATGCTAACATATACTGAACGTTGCTTAGGAACACTAACCGCTCTCCCGCTCCTAGAAACTTTTCCGCACCAAACTTCAAACCGAGTCGTCCGCCGCTGCCACCATGTTAAAGTGTGTTGTTACCTTCTACTAATGAGACGTTACAACTCGTTTCAACCCCACGGGGCTATAAACTTTAATAACTTCGGCACGTAAGGTTATGCATCATGCTCGGTCCGTTATTCCAGGTGCAACAACCTAAACGACCCCTGTGTAAACAAGGAACTAAACAATGGTTCCTATTGTTACATGTCCGTATAGTTTTGTGTTGCCTCCTGTATCACTCTGACTCTACATTCAGGTATCCGCCAGGTGCTCATTGTAATGTCCGTAGACGCCTTGTCTTACTGACATAAGAATAATTCAAGAACGAGCCGACTTCGTAGGTTCTTAACTGTGTAGCTTTTACTAGCGTTCATCCGACATCCAACCTTCATAACATGCGCTTCTCATTTCCTGTATACGTCACACGCACTGCACGTACACCCGTGAGTAGGTCGTTAAACACGTGACCTTTCATTCATTACATCTCCCCCTCTAAGATGATTTTCTAACCTGTATATCACCCCCCTTTTCACAAAAAATAAAAAATCCCCCACAATACACAAGTCCATACGCCTCACAAATCCAGCCGGATTGCAGGCTTGCTCACCCTGCCAGAGCGAGTAACATATGGTGTGGAAGTTGGCATTTCTGCTGCTCGGGACTCATCCGTGTTTCCACTCTCCCCTGGAGTGACATGGTCAGGATCCCCGCTGACAAAGGTGAGTGTTTTAGGTGTGGCCAACAGGTGGCGCCTGTTCCTTCTGTAATGTTCACCTTGAGCTGTCTCCACTATGTAGGATCTGGGAGTGGAGCTCTGACTGTGAACAACTGCTGGCATTGTCCATGTTTTCTGTCCAAGTTTGGTGAGTACTGCGTCACCGGAGTTCAGTGGGCGCAGTGTCCGCACGCCGTTCCTGCGGTTGTAGTAGAAAGCCTGCCTCGATTTGGCTGCGGCGTCAGCGGTTTCGATCAGTTCCTCTTTAGGCCAGGCCGGTTTCAGGTTATGCTGCAATGTGGGTAAGGTGGTTCTGAGTCTCCTACCCATGAGCAATTCCGCTGGACTGGCTCCAGTGGAAGAAGAGGGTGTAGCTCTGTATGTCAACAGGGCGAGGAGAGGGTCTTCCTGCCTTAATATGCTTTTGGCTATCTGAACAGCCCTCTCTGCCTGTCCATTACTGTGGGGGTAGTGTGGGCTTGAAGTCACATGGATGAAATCATAATCCTCACTGAACCTCATCTCTTCTGAAACTAGCTGTGGCCCATTATCACCAACTACAATTTCAGGGATACCAAAACGTGCAAATGTAGCCTTCAGCCTAGCTACAACCTGACTGCTAGTAGTTGTTGGTAGATTTAGGATCTCCAAAAACCTGGAATAATAGTCAGACACTATCAAGTAGTTTTGCTTTTTGTACTCACACAGGTCTATGCCAACTTTCTGCCATGGTCTGGATGGGAGCTCACTTGACATTAAAGGCTCTTTTCTCTGTGTGTTGTGTTCTCTGCAGAATTGACATTGCTGTATCTTTGTTGTAATGTGCTCTGTCATTTTGGGCCACCACACTGACTGGCTAGCTCTCTCTCTGCACTTAACTATCCCCTGGTGCCCGTCGTGTATTCTGTCTAAGATCACCTCCCTCATCTCTGTGGGAATGACGATACGACTGCCTCTGATGACTAAACCATCTATCTCAGATAACTCCCCTCTCACCTGATAAAAGTCTCTGTCTCCGGCACTTTATCGACATACTCAGGCCAGCCGTGTCTGATGAAGCCAAACACTGTCTGGAGCTGCAGATCCCCATCCGTGCTCTGTTTTATCTCCTGCATCCTTTGAGGTGTGGCAGGCACCTGGCACACGATGGCATCAATGTGCGCTGCAACATCATCATGAGAAGCACCATCTCCGTAGCACTGCTCTGGGCCTCTGGAGAGTGCATCAGCCACAGCTAAAGTTTTGCCTGGTGCGTATTCAGCCACTGCATTGAAACGCATCAGCCTCATTAACAGTCTCTGGCACCTAATGGGCACATTATCCAAGTCTTTGCTGTTCATGAGAGGCACTAGTGGTTTATGATCGGTGACAAGTCTGAAATTGTCAAGCCCAAACAAGTACTTCTCGAACCTTTCACATGCCCAGACGCTGGCTAAGCACTCTTTCTCGATCTGTGCGTACCTTGTCTCTGCGTCACTCAGCCGTCGGGAGCAGTAGGCCACGGGCTTCCAGTGTTCCCCGTGCTGCTGGAGCAGAACGCCTCCCAGCCCGTAGCTGCTGGCATCTGCTGACACCACCGTAGCCTTAGTGACGTCATAAAAGGTGAGTACCGGGGCGGTGGCGAGTGCTGCTTTAAGGTCTTGGAATGCTGTGTTCTGTGCAGGTCCCCACAGCCACTCTGTCGTTGCTTTAAGCAGTCCATAAAGCGGCTGACCTACAGTGGACAGCTCTGGGACGTATTTTGCCAAATAGTTCACCATCCCGAGGAACCTCTTGAGTTCCGTCACGTTCTGGGGCTGAGGAAAGTTTTCTATTCCGGCCACTTTGTCCGGGTCAGGTCTGATGCCTGCCTCGTTGATGATATGACCAAGGAAGCGGACTTGTTTCTGTTTGAACTTGCATTTCGCTTGGCTCAGTTTGAGACCTGCTGTTTCAATGACCCCCAGCGCCTCTGCTAGGCGCCGGTCATGGATTTCCTCAGTCTCTCCATGTATAAGGATGTCATCCATGTACACCTCTGTGCCCTCTAGCCCGGTCAGAGTTTCCGCCATCTTTCTCTGGAAAATCTCTGGAGCACTCGTTATACCAAATGGAAGGCGGCAGAAAGCATACCTCCCAAATGGGGTGATGAAAGTGGTGAGCCCCCTGCTGTCTTCATGCAAGAGGATCTGGTAAAACCCACTTGCTGCAAGCAACGTTGTGAAGAACTTTGACCCTGCGAGCCTTGGCATTATTTCCTCCATAGTGGGCAGCACGTATTTCTCACGTTTCACCGCTCGATTCAGCCTCCTGAGGTCAGCGCAGCAGCGAACCTCTTTCTTGTTCGGTTTCAGCACCGGCACCATAGCGGCGCACCATTCTGTGGGCTGAGTCACTTTTTCAATAATGCTCTCATTTTCCATGCGCTGCAGTTCTTTCTTAACCAGTGGTACAAGTGGCAGCGGTATCCGTCTGGCTGTATGCACCGCGTATGGCTGGGCACCCTCCACCAGAGCTATTTTCACTGGGTCTGTTTTCAGCAGTCCACTTGAACCGAAAACTCCACTGACCTCATTCATCCGCTTCACTAGACCCATCTCCACTGCCTCTGGACGACTCAGCAGACAGCTGCCTCTCCCCTTGATCACATACACTGGAAAGGAGTATTGTTTCTCCTTGTAGTTGGTTGTGGCTTGAAACTGTCCTATGCAGCTGATGTTTCCACCTGGGCTTATGAAGCATGTGTCAGGAGGTCCCAGTTTTATGTTTGGCTTCAGCTTTTTAAATGTCCCTTGGTTGATAACAGTAGCGTCAGCCCCCGTGTCAATTTTAAAGGTTATTGGTACATCACTTATTGTTAAACTAACAGTCCAATCTTCCTGCTCTCTTTGCCAACTTCTCCCAGAAAGTACAGCTGTTTAACCTCTTCAGTGACTTCTCTCACCGCTTTAGAGTGACATACACGCTCCCAATGTCCCTTTTTATGACACTTGTTGCACTTACTGTTCGTCGCAGGACACTTCCGCTCATCGGTGTGCTGCGTCTTGCCGCACCTCCCGCATTCATCTACTTTGTTGGTTGCAGGTCTGCTGCCACCATGACGCTGTCCGCCCTTTTTGTTTTGGCGTTCGTCCCGCCATCGGACAACATTGACGTTAGCCAGCTGGGCCTCTGGTTGGTTAGCTTGGAGGCTGAGCTGCTTTGTTATTGCCTCCGCCTGGCGCACTTGTTCAATGACGTTCACCAGAGTAAGGTCCGCTGTGAGCTGGAACTGACGGGAGAGCACCTTGTCTTTTGTGCCCACTACCAGACGATCTCTGATATGTTCATCCCTCTTGTCCCCAAACTCACAGTGTTCAGACAGCTCATACAATGTCCGGATGTACATCTCCGCTGTCTCTCCTGGCTGCTGGCTACGTTGATAGAAGCACGCCCTCTCATGTATGATGTTACGGCGGGGAATAAAGTAGTCGTCGAACCTTTTCAGTACGATATCATAGTCCACTTTATCACCCTCCGCCGCGAAGTCAAACGAGCTGAATATCTTTTCAGCCTCGCTGCCCATTGCATAAATCAGCGAACTCACTTGAATCTCCCCGTCGTCTTTATCCAGCTTTGTCGCGAGCCTGAAGCGCGAAAACCGTTGTTTCCACTCCGGCCATTCAACGGGGCAGTCAAACTTGAATTCACTCGGCGGATTAAACTTCGGCATGACCGCTCGTGTTCCGATACACAGACTATTCTGACACCATGTAATGTCCGTAGACGCCTTGTCTTACTGACATAAGAATAATTCAAGAACGAGCCGACTTCGTAGGTTCTTAACTGTGTAGCTTTTACTAGCGTTCATCCGACATCCAACCTTCATAACATGCGCTTCTCACTTCCTGTATACGTCACACGCACTGCACGTACACCCGTGAGTAGGTCAAGTTAAACACGTGACCTTTCATTCATTACACTCCATCACCTAATCAACCGGTCAACGAATCATCCAATTTTCATCAGCTGTGCAGTCTCCCATTTAAACCCCCACATGTGTTCAGTTCACCGGCCAGCTAGTTTAGTTTGTGTGATGTAGTTACTTTGTGTTTGTAACGTCTGGCCCGTTTTTGGTTTAGTTTGCATTGACTATTTTGAGTTATGTTTAGTTGTTTAGCTCTTTTGGGCGAGGGGATCAAGGTAAGATGCCCATGGGCAAACACCCCATCACGTAGCTTACCTCTGTTAGACACACTAGGTTAGCAGCGGTTGCCACCTTTTTGTCTTTAGGTTTGGTGCTTTTCAGCACTGTCAAGGGTGGGTTACTTTTGTTAATAGTTTGTTTTGGCAACCGTTCGGTTCCCTTGTCCTGTCATTGTTAAATGTATAGATATAAAATATATTATGTCTCACTGTGTTGCACCCTCACCTCACTGTTACTCAGCACACTAATAGTTGCACCCTCTTCAGACCGAGGGTCGTAACAATACGAATCTCTGTGCAGTCTAGTATCACTCTTGTGTTTGGGTAGAATTCCCTGAATACTGGTGGCATTAGCTCGTCTACTGCTGCTCTGCTAGGCCATATTGGGAGGGTCCCTAACATAAAGAGCAAATAGTTGGCCCACGTTGTACAGTTCCTGCTGACTGTGGCCGGCGACACATTGAATCGTACAGATAAATCCAGAGCAAAAAAGCCCTGCCTCACACGGCACAAGAACAGGAAAAACTGATCAATCAGTGATAAATGCTCTGCATGGAAGCCAGACACAGAAGTGTGTTCTAGGTTATGGCTGTTCCTTTGCTTTTGAGTCCATCGCACCATGGACTCTGCAGTAGGCTGTAAAGCTAGGAAGAGTACTTTTAGGGTGTGGTAATCCTTAAAACCAGTGTAAAACCTGATCAGATTGGGCTCACACTGGAAGCGTTCTAAACCAAAACGCTCACTTTTCAGCTTTTTATTTTCGTCCTCCAGGAAAGCGATGCGTTTCTTTACTGCGTCAAGCTGGTCTTCCACAGAAAGGGGCTTCACGTCGTAATCATGATCAGGTAGAGTCGCCCAAACCTCACTGGACACATGAGGATATGTCATACATGTGGGAAGCAATATAAATCCACACATTTTCCTGTTATCAAGATGTGTCAGAACAGAGCTATCTACTATTGAAAGATTAGTGAATATATACACTACCGTTCAAAAGTTTGGGATCACATTGAAATGTCCATATTTTTGAAGGAAAAGCACTGTACTTTTCAATGAAGATAACTTTAAACTAGTCTTAACTTTAAAGAAATACACTCTATACATTGCTAATGTGGTAAATGACTATTCTAGCTGCAAATGTCTGGTTTTTGGTGCAATATCTACATAGGTGTATAGAGGCCCATTTCAAGCAACTATCACTCCAGTGTTCTAATGGTACAATGTGTTTGCTCATTGGCTCAGAAGGCTAATTGATGATTAGAAAACCCTTGTGCAATCATGTTCACACATCTGAAAACAGTTTAGCTCGTTACAGAAGCTACAAAACTGACCTTCCTTTGAGCAGATTGAGTTTCTGGAGCATCACATTTGTGGGGTCAATTAAACGCTCAAAATGGCCAGAAAAAGAGAACTTTCATCTGAAACTCGACAGTCTATTCTTGTTCTTAGAAATGAAGGCTATTCCATGCGAGAAATTGAAGATTTCCTACACCGGTGTGTACTACTCCCTTCAGAGGACAGCACAAACAGGCTCTAACCAGAGTAGAAAAAGAAGTGGGAGGCCGCGTTGCACAACTGAGCAAGAAGATAAGTACATTAGAGTCTCTAGTTTGAGAAACAGACGCCTCACAGGTCCCCAACTGGCATCTTCATTAAATAGTACCCGCAAAACACCAGTGTCAACATCTACAGTGAAGAGGCGGCTGCGGGATTCTGGGCTTCAGGGCAGAGTGGCAAAGAAAAAGCCATATCTGAGACTGACCAATAAAAGAAAAAGATTAAGATGGGCAAAAGAACACAGACATTGGACAGAGGAAGACTGGAAAAAAGTGTTGTGGACGGATGAATCCAAGTTTGAGGTGTTTGGATCACAAAGAAGAACGTTTGTGAGACGCAGAACAAATGAAAAGAAGCTGGAAGAATGCCTGACGCCATCTGTTAAGCATGGTGGAGGTAATGTGATGGTCTGGGGTTGCTTTGGTGCTGGTAAGGTGGGAGATTTGTACAGGGTAAAAGGGATTCTGAATAAGGAAGGCTATCACTCCATTTTGCAAGGCCATGCCATACCCAGTGGACAGCGCTTGATTGGAGCCAATTTCATCCTACAACAGGACAATGACCCTAAACACACCTCCAAATTGTGCAAGAACTATTTAGAGCAGAAGCAGGCAGCTGGTATTCTATCGGTAATGGAGTGGCCAGCGCAGTCACCAGATCTGAACCCCATTGAGCTGTTGTGGGAGCAGCTTGACCGTATGGTACGCAAGAAGTGCCCATCCAACCAATCCAACTTGTGGGAGCTGCTTCTGGAAGCGTGGGGTGCAATTTCTCCAGATTACCTCAACAAATTAACAGCTAGAATGCCAAAGGTCTGCAATGCTGTAATTGCTGCAAATGGAGGATTCTTTGACGAAAGCAAAGTTTGATGTAAAAAAAATCTTATTTCAAATACAAATCATTATTTCTAACCTTGTCAATGTCTTGACTCTATTTTCTATTCATTTCACAACATATGGTGGTGAATAAGTGTGACTTGTCATGGAAAACACAAAATTGTTTGGGTGATCCCAAACTTTTGAACGGTAGTGTATATACAGATTTATCTCTTTCCCTTCTTTGATAGGAGTTGCAGGATGGTACACAGCAGTACGACATGTTGCTTCCAGCAGTGTTTTCAATGAAGAAGGGGGCGTGGCTAAGTTCCCACCACTTGGTTTTTAAAAAAATCCAAGATGGCCGCGGCGTGAAATGGGCGTATTGCGGCTAACAAGCAGATGTGAAAGAAAATACATTTGGCGGGGGGGGGGGGGGGCTGCAGCACTGGCTACTCAAAATAGATCTCAAGGATATGATTGCTCAAAAAGTGTAATTTTTACCACAGGGGACAGTTAGTTAACCAGAAACACAGGCTCTTCAGGAGTGTAGCTTTAAAGAGAGACTGACATGCCCTTTCACAAAGTTATCCATCTCACATTATGGACAGCCCTGCCATTGGCCACCACGCTGAAAACATTTACCCAATCTAAAACGGATTTCTCTCACTCTTTTACCCCCCCCCCTCACACACACACACACACGTCAATTGTGCAGACCCTTAACATCAGGGGTCTATGGAGGACAGTGGTTGCGGGGTTATGGAGTGCAAGGTAACTGCTGCAGAAAAAACCCAAAACGTTTCACAACGCAGGGTAAAAACAGATGAGTCATGGTCTAACAGCCAATCACTGCAACCCTCCTTTCTGCAACTCCCCCAAAAAGTGAAGTCCGCTATTCCTCCAACATTCCTTAAAAATGCTCTTTCTTTGCAGCAACATACCAGCCTTATGGAAGTGGTTATATTGTAATGACTAACATCTTACACGGTGCATCATGGAATGAGAGAAGCATGTTCCTCCAATTTCCGCAGTGTACAGCACAACAAGGATTAAACTCCATGATACTAAAATCAGACCGTGTGCCATTCTAATGAAATGGCATATCCTGATAAATTGAAATTAGCATCATTCAAATCCCCCCAAAGCCTTTGAGAGAACGTTAAACTCGGATCTGTGATGCTATACAGACGCGAAGCCTACAGCTATTCCACGGAAAATCTTTTTTTTTTTGTGGCTTTAAATTGATCTGCCCTTTCATGTCCAAATGAGATTTCTATCATGATATTGCTGTTCATTTATGAACCAGAAAGCAACCGTTTTCTCATAGAAAATGATACTCTGTGGAGTCTCTCTTTCCAGACAGACTTGTGTGTAGGACTCTGCTTTTTGGTTAGCATAGTTAATGTTATACGAAAACAGTGCAAATTGTTCTAGACTGCGTAACATACATGAAATTCATTTTTTATAGGTTATTTTCTCTCCACGCAGTTTTTATGAATCATTAAAACTTTATTGATCTGGTGTGTTGTACTATGGAGAATCATCATTGTAGGGCTTGCAGGCTTCAATGCATGTAACTGCACTCTTTTATTTATTTCCCCCCCCCCTTTTTCTCCCCGATTGTACCTGGCCAATTACCCCACTCTTCCGAGCCGTCGTTACTCCACACCCTCTGTCGATCCGGGGAGGGCTGCAGACTACCACATGCTTCCTCCGATACATGTGGAGTTGCCAGCCGCTTCTTTTCACCTGACAGTGAAGAGTTTCGCCAGGGGGTCGTAGCGCGTGGGAGGATCACGCTATTTCCCCCCACGCTATTTCCCCCCAGTTTCCCCTCCCCCCAAACAGGCGCCCCAACCGACCAGAGGAGGCGCTAGTGCAGCGACAAGGACACCCGCAGACACGGCCAATTGTGTCTGTAGGGGTGCCTGACCAACCTGGAGGTAGCACAGGGATTCGAACCGGCGATCCCCGTGTTGGTAGGCAACGGAATAGACCCCCACGCCACCCGGATGCCCTAATCTTTTTTTGGATTTTCTTTTTTTTTGGACTGTGTTGCACTGGGTGGACTGTGTTGTTTGTTTGTTTGTTTTGCTTTGTTCTCTCTGTTTTTATATGTTTTTGGTGGTGTCATTTTTGGGAAATTTGGGATGTGTGTTTTTGTCTTTTGTGTCATACTGTTGTGGGCTGGGGGAAACGGAATTTTGTTTCTTTTGTGTACGCAAGTACATGAAAGAAATGACAATAAATTGCTCCTGCTTGTTTCTGATTCTTGATCTACTGAACTCTAAGGAGAAGTCAAGAAGTGCACAGTGGTAGAGAACAGAGTGTTTGCACATGTATATATATATATTTATTATCCTTTGATAAAAAGTCTTCAAAATGAGCACGATACATAAAGTGACTATGGTGGTGAAGGAGCCCACAGTGGGGGCTCTCCTTCTCAACAAGGCCACAGAAATGATTTAGGAGTCGCCTTTTCAACTGCAGCGCTCATCTCTTCCCCAACCCCAACACAAACCCAATCACCCTTAAAAGAGACACACACAGGGGCCTCATAACCAAACTGGATAACTTAAAACATCCCAGAATCAGTGTGGGAGCACAATAAATGGTCAAAATGAAAAAGTGCTCTACACGTCAGTAAACCTATTGATATCTACCAACCAGCAGATGAGATAACTTTCCACCAAAGTGTTAGAACAACTGAACAGAAAATGATATACGATCGCTTATTTTAAGATCGAGTCCTATTGTTTTTCTGCATCTTCCTCCATGGCATGTGCTGAAGTAAACAGGTCAAATCCTCTTCTGCCACCATCTTCTTCCCAGCATGCCAGGATCCCTACATCAGTTTGAGTCCTTTGACAGACAAAATGGCATGTGAGTCCTTCTGTGGCTGAAGGAGGTTGATGTAATCTGCTTACAGTTGTTTTAAAGGTTATATCGACAACAACCCTGCCTAATAGAGAGAATTACAGAAGAAATAGGAGACAGTGTGCTATGATGACATGTAAGGTACAGTAATTTGGAATTGTAACCCGCAACATTGTGAGTACAAAGTCTGTGCTGTTACTTCCTGACCGATATAACAGCTTTCAAGGATTTCCAGGACACAGATGATATGTGTGTATGGAATGTAGGACTGTCTAAAGTGCAGTTTATTGTAGACATTGACCAACCACCATGGCTGTTCCTTGGAGGGAGAATCTTGACAGAAAAGCACACAAAAATACAACTAGTGTGCACTCACACAAACACATACATGTAACCAAACACAGATTCCAAAGACTCAATTTATACGCATTCTATTTTGACAATGGTCCAGATTTCCCTACTGAGTAACAAAACCACTGAATCCCCAAGTATATTTTGGAAATTTCATGTTTTAGTTAAGTTTCCCCGTACCCCAGCAACACAAGATAAGCAAGGTTATGTCATAACACAATGGTCTCCAACCATGAGCTATAGAGAGCCTTGTATGCAGGTTGTCCATCCATCCATCCATTGATCCATCCATCCATCCATCCATCCATCCATCCATCCATCCATCCATCCATCCATCTCTTCTCACGTAATCCATTCATGGTGACAGGGGAGGGGGCAGGAGTCTATCCCAGCAGGCACTGGGCAAAAGGCATGGAGACACCCTGGACAGGTTGCCAGTCAGTCACAGGGCACGCACACACACACACACCATTCACACCTATGGACAATTTTGAGTCTCCAGGTCACCTAACATGTTGTTTTTGGACTGTGAGAGGAAACCGGAGTACCCATAGGAAACCCACGCAAACATTGAGAGAACATACAAACACCACTCAGGTGGGCTAGAATCAAACCAAGAACCCACTCAGGTTGTCATTCCAACTAAATACAACACCAGCAGATATCAAAAACTAGTAATCACCCATCTCTGGTGAAGGTAATTTGTAAGATCAGCTGGCATAGGGATTAGGTAGTATGAAAACCTGCATATACATATGTATATGTATTTAGCCTTCTGATGGAGACCACAGCTTTAACGTGTAGCAATGCTTCGTTTATTCTGTGACCAGGCGTAAAAAATATAGTTGAAAGCATTAAAAGGCTGCAGTTTCCGAAAAGCATCACAACTTTCAAATGGTTTTTGCCTCCCTAACAACGTGATGAATTGAATCGATGCGGCACAATAATGTGCCTCCTTGTTGCTTCTGCCCACAGCCTGAGGAGGCCTAGCCAGTGGTTGACAGCATTTAAAGACTGCTGCTTGCAACCTTGACTTTTTAAAATGCAAATGCTGAGGACAATGTGGTAATCTGCCTCTGCAGCCAGTAAACATATGGAGGACTCGGTCAAAATTACAATACCCATGGAAACAGATCGACACAGTACATCACCTCACATCACTTAAAACACCAGAGGCAAACAGCACGCGGCTACTTGCAGGCCACCATCACAGCTCAATGGTTTAAGACAAGATAGTGCAGAGAATGAGCAAGGGTTTGTGTTTTTCTTGGTTTTTTTATGAGTGGCTGGATGATAATGTTTTTTAAGCACACATGATTGGTTGCCAATACCCATCACAAACAGCACACGTATTCATATTTTTACATGGGGGAACGTGGTCTCTGTCTCCTATCTGTAAAGAGCAGGTTGGGCAGGTTGGGTTGGATATGATCTCATTTACACCTCTTTACAGAGCTTTGCTGTTGTTCTGCTATGAAACTAATTAAGATGTGTGGATTTTCCATATTAATGAATGGGATTGCTGTTTGATTAAAGTGCAAACAGGACAGTAGAGGACACAGGGTCCACAGGACAAAGTCTGTCCCATCCACAAAAGCAAACAACCTGTGAGTCAACACAGACCTTGCCAAACTCTGCTCACATCAGTTACTGTGGTGATGAAAGATCCCTCTTCTGAAGCAGACCATAGACTCAGACTAAAAGTGGTCTTGACCTACAATCACTGTGTGTGATCAGTTATAGAAAAAGGCTAACAAACACCTCTGTGACTAAGAGATGAAAACAAAACAAGAAACATACGCACACACATACTCAAACACACACACTCACACACACACAGAAATAAATGCACATCGACATACATACAGGTTATACGGCAGCTGGCCAGCAAAGATGGGGTAACACCCCATCTGCCAGGGAGAGACAGAGACAGACAGAGAGAGAAAGACAAAGAGACAGAGAGAGACAGAGTAAGAGAGAGACAGCGTGAGAAAGACAGAGCGATACAGAGAGTGAGAAACAGAGAGAGAGAGTGAGAGACAGACAGAGGAAGACAGCGAGAGAGAGAAAGAGAGAGCGAGAGAGAGGAAGAGAGAGAGAGAGAGATGGGGAGAGGGATGGAAGGTCAGCAGGAAGGCCTGTGACCCCTTTTCAGCTCCTGATGAGGGTGAGGAACTCGTCACGTGTCTTGGGGTCCTCACGAAAAACCCCGAGCATGGTGCTGGTCACAGTCTTGCTGTTCATCTTCTGAACCCCACGCATCACCATACACATGTGACTGGAGACAGGAAAGGGAAGGGAAAAAAGAAATAAGATGTGGAGCCATATGGTGTGTGTGTGTGTGTGTGTGTTGGTGTATTCTCGTCGGTAGACGTACGTTGCCTCAATAACGACGCCAACCCCAGCGGGCTGCAAAGCTTCGGTGATTGCCACGGCGATTTGTTTAGTCAGCCGCTCTTGAACTGTGAACGCAGCCAGAAAAAAAAAAAAATCAACCTGGGACGTGATTGAAGTCGACAGTATGGAATGACCCTTTAGTCAGAAAAAGTATAATAATAACATCAAGGTTGTTGCATAATTTCATCCATGAAGTAGAAAATTGAATAGAATATATTGTGCAAAAACTGTCCTAAAACCTAAAATATATCAATGAAAATGTGATTTCCTTTTCTTCTTTTTTTGGCCTTTTTGTGCAGGGCATAATATGAACATCAAAATGTTCACGGTTACCTTGAAGTCGACGGCTGTAGACTTCAACAATCCTGAGGGAGAGAGGAGTGAGAAATAACCCATTAATCATGTACTTTATAGCTAATGTACTGTAACCGAAAATATTAGAACGTGATGAAGAAAGCTGAACATTCCATGGAAGGGAAAGAGAAGAGGAGGAGGAAAGAGATCATGACTCTTTTCTTCCGTTTCTTCCTCTCTCTCTCTCTCTCTCTCTCTCTCTCTCTCTCTCTCTCTCTCTCTCTCTCTCTCTCTCTCTCTCTCTCTCTCTCTCTCTCTCTCTCTCATACAGTTCAGTTCAACGATTTTCTATTGAAATCTTTGAACAGGTAATAGAAGTGAACAATTCAGTCAGCTAGGGTGTGGGTATGTAAGTGGGTATGATTTTGCATTCGGGTGTGTCCAGGTGAATGTCAGAGAGAGTTTGCATGGACGTGTGTGTGTGTGTTGCAGTGTGATAAAGACTCTGGCATTGCCATGGTTAAGAGTTTTGTGACGGGGTAATAGTGAATGGATCAGGTGGGAAATAAAGCTAAAGAGGTGTTTAAGAGTATGTGCACCGCTTGTAAAGGGCTTATCACTGAGGTCAGGGCCAGTACCATCCAATTATCATGACCATGTAAACTCAGCCATCACACCGACTAATGCCAAAAGCCCACAATGCATTTAGGACTGATTAATTACAGGTTAATGACTGTGGCCTACACTTGAACAAATAGAGGCAACAGAACAAGCTCTTCTGAGACATGTTCTACTGCTCTCTGTGCTGCTGAACACTGGTTTGTGTGAATATGACCTGGGCACAATGTCAAGTCATCGCCAAAGCAGCTTCTAATCGCATGACATAATCAGAAATAATCAGAATCAGAAAAACTTTATTCATCCCCAAGGGGAAATTGGGTCCTAATACAGACGCTCACACTTTAGCAAAGAAAGATTAACAAGATACAAGATAACAAGAAAATAGAAATAAATAGAAATAAGAAAAATAGAAATAAATAGAAATAGACCGCATGAAACAAACCTGTTTGGTATTTTCACATCAAAATTCACTTATTTCATAATTGTTCCTAAATAACAAGGCATTTTAATTACTTATATACCAATCGTGCCGAAATTTATTGTGAAAAAATTTTCACCTGAATTTTTTCACCTGAAAAACTTGAGATTCAAACCCTGTCAGACTCATGTTTATCTTGGCAATGGGGATGCCAGGATTGGTGGCATGCTTTGTCGTGTTCAGCTGCAGACTTTCTTGTCTACACTGTTGTTAACACTGTTGTTAACATGTTTTTTTTTAATTCAATTGTTCTGAAGTATGTACTTTTGCTGTCATGATCAGTTCATTAGGTGCAGAGGCATAAAAAGAGGTTATGCAACACATGCAACGCATAGGGGCACTACGCGAAGAGGAAAAAGAAAAAACTGTTAAAAGAAACACTTAATGGCAGGGAAAGTGCTCAACAAATAAGGAGCGAAATAATCCAGTGAGTCAAGTAAATTCTTTATGAGACAGTACAAACCTGTTTTATGCCATAAGCAATCATCATATATATATACACTACCGTTCAAAAGTTTGGGATCACCCAAACAATTTCGTGTTTTCCATGAAAAGTCACACTTATTCACCACCATATGTTGTGAAATGAATAGAAAATAGAGTCAAGACATTGACAAGGTTAGAAATAATGATTTGTATTTGAAATAAGATTTTTTTTACATCAAACTTTGCTTTCGTCAAAGAATCCTCCATTTGCAGCAATTACAGCATTGCAGACCTTTGGCATTCTAGCTGTTAATTTGTTGAGGTAATCTGGAGAAATTGCACCCCACGCTTCCAGAAGCAGCTCCCACAAGTTGGATTGGTTGGATGGGCACTTCTTTGAGCAGATTGAGTTTCTGGAGCATCACATTTGTGGGGTCAATTAAACGCTCAAAATGGCCAGAAAAAGAGAACTTTCATCTGAAACTCGACAGTCTATTCTTGTTCTTAGAAATGAAGGCTATTCCATGCGAGAAATTGCTAAGAAATTGAAGATTTCCTACACCGGTGTGTACTACTCCCTTCAGAGGACAGCACAAACAGGCTCTAACCAGAGTAGAAAAAGAAGTGGGAGGCCGCGTTGCACAACTGAGCAAGAAGATAAGTACATTAGAGTTTCTAGTTTGAGAAACAGACGCCTCACAGGTCCCCAACTGGCATCTTCATTAAATAGTACCTGTTAGCCTTCATTTCTAAGAACAAGAATAGACTGTCGAGTTTCAGATGAAAGTTCTCTTTTTCTGGCCATTTTGAGCGTTTAATTGACCCCACAAATGTGATGCTCCAGAAACTCAATCTGCTCAAAGAAGTGCCCATCCAACCAATCCAACTTGTGGGAGCTGCTTCTGGAAGCGTGGGGTGCAATTTCTCCAGATTACCTCAACAAATTAACAGCTAGAATGCCAAAGGTCTGCAATGCTGTAATTGCTGCAAATGGAGGATTCTTTGACGAAAGCAAAGTTTGATGTAAAAAAAATCTTATTTCAAATACAAATCATTATTTCTAACCTTGTCAATGTCTTGACTCTATTTTCTATTCATTTCACAACATATGGTGGTGAATAAGTGTGACTTTTCATGGAAAACACGAAATTGTTTGGGTGATCCCAAACTTTTGAACGGTAGTGTATATATATATATATATATATATATATATATATGTGTGTGTGTGTGTGTGTGTGTGTGTGTGTGTGTGTGTGTGTGTATAACCCAGCCACTGAGGATGCACAAGCCAGTGCATCCTTAGTGCCGGTCCCAAGCCCGGACAAATGGGGAGGGTTGCGTCAGGAAGGGCATCCGGCGTAAAATCTTTGCCAAATCAAATATGCGGATCATAAATAAGACTTACATACTGGATCGGTTGAGGCCCGGGTTACCAACGACCACCACCGGTACTGTTAACCAGCAGGGTGTCGGTGGAAACTATGCTACTGTTGGGCGAAGGAGAAGGAGAGGGGGAAAGCATGTCCAGAGGCAGCTAGAGAGGAGGAAGGGTAGGT
The DNA here is from genome assembly GCF_029633865.1 of Lampris incognitus. Taxonomy (NCBI): domain Eukaryota; kingdom Metazoa; phylum Chordata; class Actinopteri; order Lampriformes; family Lampridae; genus Lampris; species Lampris incognitus. Next base: position 46,974,653 of record NC_079214.1, on the reverse strand, counting down.
AGGCATGTGGAGGTGAGAGTTGGAACTTTGAATGTTGGCACTATGACTGGTAAAGGGAGAGAGCTGGCTGACATGATGGAAAGAAGAAAGGTAGGCATACTGTGTGTGCAAGAGACCAGGTGGAAGGGGAGTAAGGCCAGGAGTATCGGAGGTGGGTTCAAACTCTTCTACCATGGTGTGAATGGGAGGAGTAATGGGGTAGGGGTAATTCTGAAGGAAGAGTATGTCAAGAGCGTGCTGGAGGTGAAGAGAGTGTCAGACAGAGTGATGAGTATGAAGCTGGAAATTGAAGGTTTATTGCTGAATGTTATCAGCGCATATGCCCCGCAAGTTGGGTGTGAGATGGATGAAAAAGAAGAATTCTGGAGTGAGTTGGACGACATGGTGGAGAGGGCACCCAAGGAGGAGAGAGTGGTGATTGGAGCCGACTTCAATGGACAAGTTGGCGAAGGGAACAGAGGTGATGAGGAGGTGATGGGAAGGTATGGAGTCAAGAAGAGAAATGTGGAAGGACAGATGGTGGTCGATTTTGCGAAAAGGATGGAAATGACTGTGGTGAATACATATTTCAAGAAGAGGGAGGAACACAGGGTGACGTACAAGAGTGGAGGAAAGTGCACACAGGTGGACTATATCTTATGTAGAAGGCGCCATCTAAAAGGGATTGGAGACTGCAAGGTGGTGACAGGGGAGAACGTAGCTAGGCAGCATCGGATGGTGGTCTGTAGGATGACTTTGGAGACCAAGAAGAGGAAGCGAGTGAAGACACAGCCGAAGATCAAATGGTGGAAGTTGAAGAAGAAAGACTGTTGTGTGGAGTTCAGGCAGGAGTTAGGACAGGCACTGGGTGGTAGTGAAGAGTTGCCAGATGGCTGGACAACCACTGCAGAAATAGTGAGGGAGACAGCTAGGAAGGTAATTGGTGTGTCATCAGGACAGAGGAAGGAAGACAAGGAGACTTGGTGGTGGAATGAGGAAGTACAGCAAATTATACAGAGGAAAAGGTTGGCAAAGAAGAAGTGGGATAGTAAGAGAGATGAAGAAAGTAGACAGGAGTACAAGGAGATGCAGTGTAAAGCAAAGAGAGAGGTGGCAAAGGCAAAGGAAAAGGCGTATGGTGAGTTGTATGACAGGTTAGACACTAAGGAAGGAGAAAAGGACTTTTACCGATTGGCTAGACAGAGGGACCAAGCTGCAAAGGATGTGCAGCAAGTTAGGGCGATCAAGGATAGAGATGGAAATGTGCTGACAAGCGAGGAGAGTGTGCTGAGAAGGTGGAAGGAGTACTTTGAGGGGCTGATGAATGAAGAAAATGAGAGAGAGAGAAGGTTGGATGATGTAGGGATAGTGAATCAGGAAGTTCAGTGGATTAACAAGGAGGAAGTGAGGGCAGCTATGAAGAGGATGAAGAGTGGAAAGGCAGTTGGTCCTGATGACATACCTGTGGAGGCATGGAGATGTTTAGGAGAGATGGCAGTGGAGTTTTTAACTAGATTGTTTAACACAATCCTGGAAAGTGAGAGGATGCCTGAGGAGTGGAGAAGAAGCATACTGGTACCGATTTTCAAGAACAAGGGCGATGTGCAGAACTGTAACAACTACAGAGGTATAAAGTTGATCAGCCACAGCATGAAGATTTGGGAAAGAGTAATAGAAGCTAGGTTAAGAGGAGAGGTGACGATCAGCGAGCAGCAGTATGGTTTCATGCCACGAAAGAGCACCACAGATGCGATGTTGGCTTTGAGAATGTTGATTGAGAAGTATAGAGAAGGCCAGAAAGAGTTGCATTGTGTCTTTGTAGATTTAGAGAAAGCTTATGACAGAGTGCCGAGAGAGGAGGTGTGGTATTGTATGAGGAAGTCAGGAGTTGTAGAGAAGTATGTAGGAGTGGTGCAGGATACATATGAGGGAAGTGTGACAATGGTGAGGTGTGCGGTTGGAATGACAGATGGGTTCAAGGTGGAGGTCGGATTACATCAAGGATCGGCTCTGAGCCCTTTCTTGTTTGCAATGGTGATGGACAGGTTGACGGACAAGATCAGGCAGGAGTCTCCATGGACGATGATGTTCGCGGATGACATTGTGATCTGTAGCGAGAGTAGGGTGCAGGTTGAGGAGAGCCTGGAGAGGTGGAGGTATGCACTGGAGAGAAGAGGAATGAAAGTCAGTAGGAGCAAGACGGAATACCTATGCGTGAATGAGAGAGAGGACAGTGGAATGGTCAAGATGCAAGGAGTGGAGGTGACAAAGGCATTTGAGTTTAAATACTTGGGGTCAACTGTCCAAAGTAATGGGGAGTGCAGTAGAGAGGTGAAAAAGAGAGTGGGTGGAGAAGAGTGTCAGGAGTGATTTGCTACAGAAGGGTACCAGCAAGAGTTAAAGGGAAAGTTTACAAGATGGTTGTGAGACCAGCTATGTTATATGGTTTGGAGACAGTGGCACTGACGAAAAGACAGGAGGCGGAGCTGGAGGTGGCAGAGTTGAAGATGCTAAGATTTTCACTGGGAGTAACGAAGAAGGACAGGATTAGGAATGATTATATTAGAGGGACCGCTCAGGTTGGACGGTTTGGAGACAAAGCAAGAGAGGCAAGATTGAGATGGCTTGGAAATGTGTGGAGGAGAGATGCTGAGTATATTGGGAGAAGGATGCTGAATATGGAGCTGCCAGGGGAGAGGAGAAGAGGAAGGCCAAAGAGGAGGTTTATGGATGTGGTGAGGGAAGACATGCAGGTGGCTGGTGTGACAGAGGAAGACGCAGAAGACAGGAAGAAATGGAAACGGATGATCCGCTGTGGCGACCCCTAACGGGAGCAGCCAAAAGTAGAAGTAGTAGATATGTGTGTGTATGTGTGTGTGTGTGTGTGTGTGTGTGTGTGTGTGTGTGTGTGTGTGTGTGTGTGTGTGTGTGTGTGTATATATACACACACACACACATACTACATTAAGATCTTATATTATAAATCGGCCCTGTGATGGCCTGGCAGCCTGTCTAGGGTGTCTCACCGCCTGCCGCCCAATGACTGCTGGGATAGGCTCAAGCATCCCTGCAACTCTGTGTAGGATAAGCGGTTTGGATAATGGATGGATGGATATTGTATAGCTTAATATTCCACTTCTAATTTGTTGAGCACTCTTACCAACACCATTGATGGTTTCTGTATAAAAATCCCTATATATATGTATGTATGTATGTATATGTATGTGTATATATGTATGTGTGTGTGTGTGTGTGTATATGTGTATATATATACACATATATGTGTGTGTGTGTACATACACACAGAGTGTTGTGATGCGTCTAGTGCAGCAGTGTGTAGTTGGAGGGAAGGTGCACGTGTTCTTCCAACCCGCTTGTGTCCTTCCTGCCCTTAGCTTGCTGCCGCTGGCTAGCCTTTGTGGCGAATAGGGAAGCATCCTAGCGTGTAACCCTTCCCTTGCCAGTACATAGCCTCTCCTTCACCAAGACTCCTGCCAGACCTCCCCGTGGCCACACATGGTAACTGGGGTCTTGCGGCCCCAGGCTAACTTGGCAGGGGATCTCGGAGCAGCAGTGGGCCCCAGAGATATGGTGTGCAGGCCCACCCTGGTGGACACACCCTGGCACCTATCAACCACTGCCCCGCTGCCTTGTGGGTGAGTCTGGAAGACATAAGGCTAAGGGAGCTTACCCCAACAGAAAAGCAAGCTGTGGCGGCACGCTTCGAGGTGGTTTCCAAAAAACTGGATTTCCGGCAGCCCCCTGCAGTTGTGTGGAGGTGCCGGTCTCCTAGGGATCCCCCTTGCCATCGGAACCATCTCCTCTACAATCAAGTCATGTGGCGTTGGGAGAAGCGCACCCCCCATGCCACTTTAAAAACCATCTCTGCGCAGGTATCTTCTGCTATCTGAGTCCTCAAAGGACCCACAAATAGAAGAAGATGGTCATCATCGGGCACGATGGACAACCAGCAATATATATACACTCAAGGGCCACTTTATTAGGTACACCTTGCTAGTGCCGGGTTGGACACCCTTTTGCCTTCACAACTGCCTTAATCCTTCGTGGCATAGATTCAACAAGGTACTGGAAACATTCCTCAGAGAGTTTGGTCCATATTGACATGATAGCATCACGCAGTTGCTGCAGATTTGTCGGCTGCACATCCATGATGCGAATCTCCCGGTCCACCACATCCCAAAGGTGCTCTATTGGATTGAGATCTGGTGACTGTGGAGGCCATTTGAGTACAGTGAACTCATTGTCATGTTCAAGAAACCAGTCTGAGATGATTCGAGCTTTATGACATGGCGCGTTATCCTGCTGGAAGTAGCCATCAGAAGATGGGAACATTGTGGTCATAAAGGGATGGACATGGTCAGCAACAATACTCAGGTAGGCTGTGGCGTTGACACGATGCTCAATTGGTACTAAGGGGCCCAAAGTGTGCCAAGAAAATATCCCCCACACCATTACACCACCACCACCAGCCTGAACCATTGATACAAGGCAGGATGGATCCATGCTTTCATGTTGTTGACGCCAAATTCTGACCCTACCATCCGAATGTCGCAGCAGAAATCGAGACTCATCAGACCAGGCAACGTTTTTCCAATCTTCTATTGTCCAATTTTGGTGAGCCTGTGCGAATTGTAGCCTCAGTTTGCTGTTCTTAGCTGACAGGAGTGGCACCCGGTGTGGTCTTCTGCTGCTGTAGCCCATCTGCCTCAAGGTTCGACGTGTTGTGCGTTCAGAGATGCTCTTCTGCATACCTCGGTTGTAATGAGTGGTTATTTGAGTTACTGTTGCCTTTCTGTCAGCTCGAACCAGCCTGGCCATTCTCCTCTGACCTCTGGCATCAACAAGGCATTTTCGCCCACAGAACTGCCGCTCACTGGATATTTTCTCTTTTTCGGACCATTCTCTGTAAACCCTAGAGATGGTTGTGCGTGAAAATCCCAGTAGATCAGCAGTTTCTGAAATACTCAGACCAGCCCATCTGGCACCAACAACTATGCCACGTTCAAAGTCACTTAAATCACCTTTCTCCCCCATTCTGATGCTCGGTTTGAACTGCAGCAGATCGTCTTGACCATGTCTACATGCCTAAATGCATTGAGTTGCTGCCATGTGATTGGCTGATTAGAAATTTGCGTTAAATGAGCAGTTGGACGGGTGTGCCTAATAAAGTGGCCGGTGAGTGTATATATGTATATATATCCAGTGAGTTGAGTAAATTCTTTATGAGACAGTACAAGCCTGTTTCATATCATAAGATATCATCAGCTGTCAGTAGCTTTACTGCCAGCCGAAGTTGATGATTGCTTATGCCATGAAACAGGTTTGTACTGTCTCATAAAGAATTTACTTGACTCACTGGATTATTTTGCTCCTTAATTTGTTGACCACTTTCCCTACCATTGAGTGTGTCGTTAAAAAAAGTTATATATATACACTACCGTTCAAAAGTTTGGGATCACCCAAACAATTTTGTGTTTTCCATGAAAAGTCACACTTATTCACCACCATATGTTGTGAAATGAATAGAAAATAGAGTCAAGACATTGACAAGGTTAGAAATAATGATTTGTATTTGAAATAAGATTTTTTTTACATCAAACTTTGCTTTCGTCAAAGAATCCTCCATTTGCAGCAATTACAGCATTGCAGACCTTTGGCATTCTAGCTGTTAATTTGTTGAGGTAATCTGGAGAAATTGCACCCCACGCTTCCAGAAGCAGCTCCCACAAGTTGGATTGGTTGGATGGGCACTTCTGGCGTACCATACGGTCAAGCTGCTCCCACAACAGCTCAATGGGGTTCAGATCTGGTGACTGCGCTGGCCACTCCATTACCGATAGAATACCAGCTGCCTGCTTCTGCTCTAAATAGTTCTTGCACAATTTGGAGGTGTGTTTAGGGTCATTGTCCTGTTGTAGGATGAAATTGGCTCCAATCAAGCGCTGTCCACTGGGTATGGCATGGCCTTGCAAAATGGAGTGATAGCCTTCCTTATTCAGAATCCCTTTTACCCTGTACAAATCTCCCACCTTACCAGCACCAAAGCAACCCCAGACCATCACATTACCTCCACCATGCTTAACAGATGGCGTCAGGCATTCTTCCAGCATCTTTTCATTTGTTCTGCGTCTCACAAACGTTCTTCTTTGTGATCCAAACACCTCAAACTTGGATTCATCCGTCCACAACACTTTTTTCCAGTCTTCCTCTGTCCAATGCCTGTGTTCTTTTGCCCATCTTAATCTTTTTCTTTTATTGGTCAGTCTCAGATATGGCTTTTTCTTTGCCACTCTGCCCTGAAGCCCAGAATCCCGCAGCCGCCTCTTCACTGTAGATGTTGACACTGGTGTTTTGCGGGTACTATTTAATGAAGATGCCAGTTGGGGACCTGTGAGGCGTCTGTTTCTCAAACTAGAGACTCTAATGTACTTATCTTCTTGCTCAGTTGTGCAACGCGGCCTCCCACTTCTTTTTCTACTCTGGTTAGAGCCTGTTTGTGCTGTCCTCTGAAGGGAGTAGTACACACCGGTGTAGGAAATCTTCAATTTCTTAGCAATTTCTCGCATGGAATAGCCTTCATTTCTAAGAACAAGAATAGACTGTCGAGTTTCAGATGAAAGTTCTCTTTTTCTGGCCATTTTGAGCGTTTAATTGACCCCACAAATGTGATGCTCCAGAAACTCAATCTGCTCAAAGGAAGGTCAGTTTTGTAGCTTCTGTAACGAGCTAAACTGTTTTCAGATGTGTGAACATGATTGCACAAGGGTTTTCTAATCATCAATTAGCCTTCTGAGCCAATGAGCAAACACATTGTACCATTAGAACACTGGAGTGATAGTTGCTTGAAATGGGCCTCTATACACCTATGTAGATATTGCACCAAAAACCAGACATTTGCAGCTAGAATAGTCATTTACCACATTAGCAATGTATAGAGTGTATTTCTTTAAAGTTAAGACTAGTTTAAAGTTATCTTCATTGAAAAGTACAGTGCTTTTCCTTCAAAAATATGGACATTTCAATGTGATCCCAAACTTTTGAACGGTAGTGTATATATATATATATATATGTGTGTGTGTGTGTGTGTGTGTGTGTGTGTGTGTGTGTGTGTGTGTGTGTGTGTGTGTGTGTGTGTGTGTGTGTATGTGTAGATACACTTAGCACAATAAGTAAGGAAATGTGTGTTTGGTAGATTATTTCTTTGTTGTAACAATGCTTCTCAGCAATATATCTTACACCATTGGAAAGCCTGTTTATTTCCCTTTTAAATGGGGCCACATTTGTAAGGAATTTGCATTTGTGGGATGAGCAGCAGAGCTGAGTATGTTGGTTGTGCCCATAAAAAATTTGCCAAATCTTCTCTGCCAATGCCAAACAGCTTATTTTGCTGTTTCTATTGACTCTTGTTTTGAGCTTCTGGTACCCCAGGTGCTGACAATCAGGTGCCTGATATAAGATTTATTGCCACAAGCATTGTTACAACAAAGAAATAATCTACCAAACACAAATTTTCTTACTTTTTGTACTAAGCTTATATATATATATATATGTGTGTGTGTGTGTGTGTGTGTGTGTGTGTGTGTGTGTGTGTGTGTGTGTGTGTGTCTATAGCGTTTTTTTCTGAAACCGTGAATGGTGTTAAAAGTGCTCAACTAATGAGGAGCGGAATATCAACACAGATACAAGAAAAAAAGTTTTAATACATTGCAGTACGGGCCTGTACTGCAATGTATTAAAATCTTTTTTCCTGTATCCGCATTGATATATATATATATATATATATATATATATATATATATATATACTGAAGTTACAAAAATGTGTCTTTGTTTTGTCATCTAAAATAGGTACATGATGTGTTATAGACATATTTCTGAAGTTACAGCCAGGTCTAGACAGATCCCACGGACAAGACAGGCTACTTATTCATTACGGTTGTGGTCTAATGAGTGTAGCAATGATGAGAGTTAAAATGTTGTCATAAGAGATACTAGAGAGCGAGGCTTTGGGACACCCGGTGATCTAAGCTGTCAACTTATCATGACATAGAGAAGGAGTCGAGATGGAGAATGCTCAAAAGACATTGTCAGGGGCACAGAACAGGAAAAGAAAGAGGGAAAAGGAGAAAGTGTGTGAAAGAATGAGAGAAAAACTGTCTATGTGGATGAAAGACAGCAGGTAGGATGTAAAGTACCACCTCAGTGTAACTCTTGAGAGGGAAGCTTGAAGTTGACATACCTTCTATCAAGTATGGACAACGACTGCTTGACCCAATTAGCAGTCATCTCAATTGAAAACAAATTGGCACAGTCAACTTTGTTTGATGATAAACTTAAGAAATGTGCAAGCCCAAAAGCAAAGCATGTCACTATTTAGTTGGCGACAACAGAGTGGTGTCCATCCCCATGGGTCCAGTAAGAATGGTCGAACAGACGCCTAAATCTATTGTAAAATATGTAGAGTAGTTGCTAATGGTCGCTAAATACCAGTGCATAGTCATGAAATGTAACTTAACAATCAAAATACCTTTTATATTGATCTGTTCGCTGTCTCCTTGAGCTCTCCTTATTTGTTTCTTGAATTTATCCCGTCATTCCTTACAGTGGTTTATATCTATTCGATAGCAAATAAAATAATGTGCCGGAGATAATTTTCTGATTACCACAGAAAATTCAGTTCATTTCCCCCATCGCTTCCCAGTGTAATCATTGTGCAATCTTAACTGTTACATGTTACCTAAAAGTTATTTGCCCCAACAGGTACAACAAGACTTTTGACTTATTGTATTTGTTCTGCTACTATGAAGGTGTTTTAGTAGTGAAACCCCTGAGGCCTTGAATGTACATTCACAGAAAATGTTCACTTAACTGTATGAATAAAGTTCATGTGAGGATTTGAAAATATGCAAGTCAGCAACAGAATTAATGCTTTAGTAGAATTGATGGTTTCACGTTTATTTCCTTCTTAAATACTTGCTCTTGCTGAGAAATGTCTGTGAATGTTCTCATTCATCCAGGTCATGGTTATCCAAAGGAGTTGAATCAAGTGCAACTGGACTTGGTATATATCCGTTCACAGATATATATCTTGCTGAGACACAGCTCAGTAATTACATTTCTTCTCAAACCCTTCATTGCAGCCCCTAAAACTACTATATAGAGAGCATCACAAATAGTGAAATCCATGCACTCTCATGCACACCACTATTGCTTCAGCGAATGTGGTGAATAAAACTTGGGAGCTTGTTCAGTACAGGTTTGGGGTAGGGGCAGCCCAGAACAATCTATTGCCATCATTATCTCAGCTGATATTTCACAAAGTCGATTATTTTGTGTCAATCTGTGCCATGCACCCTATCCATGGGCTGTGGCTGTATGCTGCCCCCCGACCCTATCTGCCCACCAGCGTGCCTAGTTGAGGGATGGCAGAGGGTTGGTGTGCTGCATTGTGTACTGTTAGACCAAATCATCTAACATACCAGCAGGTAAGCCATACCTGCAAACATCACACTTAAGAAAAAAAGGCAATCCACCACAGATCCATCCAAGCAAAGCATCTATCTTCCTCTCTCTAGGTCTATCTTTAGTACAGCGTCTTTCTGTAGGGTCTGTGGAGAAGTCTGGGTCACTCGTGATATTGGGCTATACAAATAAAATTGACTTGACTTGACTTGACTCATTTATCATGTGACCATTGCTACGCTCCTAATTGGCTGTTGGACAACAGCTACAACCAATGGAAAGCTGTTGCCTACAACTTCCTAATATGACCAACAGGAATACAATGCGACCCTGAGGGATTATTGTTCTAGAAGGGCGAGACGAACCCTAATTTCCACATAACCCGGTCTTGACCTTTGAATTGTTGCTCTTTTCTGAGCTCATCCACTTCTGACAAACATGACCCTGGCTGGTGATGCAACCTGCTCCAGGAAATGTCAGGGGAGGGAGGGAATGGATGAATAACAGGTGGACAGATGTGTCTGTGTGACGGAAAGAAAATGTGTTTCAGCTGTAAAAAAAAAGATAAAAATATTTCAAAGACATCAAGAATTTCCCGTGGCTTTCATTTGAAATGAACACTGATAAGCAAAATCCTCACTCCAGTCAATCACTTGAATGGGACTTTGTGTGCAAAAGTGGGAAAGTGTGTGTGTGTGTGTGTGTGTGTGTGTGTGTGTGTGTGTGTGTGTGTGTGTGTGTGTGTGTGTGTGTGTGTGTGTTTCTCCCTCTCTGTGCTGATTGGTTGGAGGCAGGGTCTCTGGATGTGTAGACAGTTGTGACCAGGATTAAAAAAAAGCTGGAAGATTATTAATTCTGAGTGCTGCGTCTGGTGATGTATGGACATTATTTTTGTGGTACAACATAACATGATAAGATTATGACCCGCCAAAGTATTTCAAACCATTTTTTAAAAATTTTGAATCAAATGGCACACTACGTTTTGAGCACTAAAGACTGCATGGAGTGAACTGGAGACCTATTTCCTTGTGTTAAACCTACAATATTTAATCTGGCGCAGTAAAAAGAGCCGGAATTCCCATCACTGTAACTTGGCTGTCAGAGTCTGGGTGTAGCAACAGCAATGGTGTAATCAAAGAGGCTTGCTGTGATGTCGCACGAATTCGCTTGTTTATTTTTCAGGCAAGCATCCATCCATCCATTATCCAAACCGTTTAACCTGCTCGCAGGGCCGCGGGGATGCTGGAGCCTATCCCAGCAGTCATTGGGCGGCAGGCGGGGAAATAGCCTGGACAGGCCGCCAGGCCATCACACAGGGCTGACACTAGGGTTGCCAACCATTCCTTAAAATAAGGAATCATTCCTTATTATATATGTGTATGTATGTGTGTGTGTGTAGTGAAAGGCACATTATATTTGTTATACCCGCGCCGCCCCATCCATTCAACCCCCGTCCCTGTCCCCTGTGCCTTATTTTCATTTCAAGGAGTTTGCTACCCTAGGCCACACACACACACACACACACACACACACACACACACACACACACACACACACACACACACACACACACACACACACACACACATTCATACCTAGGGGTAATTTAGTACGGCCGATTCACCTGACCTACATGTCTTTGGACTTTGGGAGGAAACCGGAGCACCCGGAGGAAACCAAGTCAAACAACCCCAAAAACACTTGCTGTGTTTTTACATGCAGAAATCTGGGGAGTGGGGAGCCAAGAGTTTTTTTTTTTTTTTGCAATTACCACTGCACAAATATCACACCAAATATAGCACCATTAACAGTTGCTTTACTGTTATTGTTTAAACACCAAAGTTTTAAAAACACACGTATATAAGGGAAATAATGGTCTGCCCCATTATCTACTGACGTTTTGTGATGATTCAACCTATGACATTAGAACAAAGTGTTTTATGGGAATGTCTCTAAATTGACCACAGGTCTAAACCGAAGTGTGGCTGTTTGTCTGTGTGTTGGTCCTGTGACACATTTACAATCCGCCCAAAGCATGATGCTGCAGCCCTCTGTGACCCTGAAAAGGAGCAAGTGGTTAAGGGGAATGGATGGATTAATGGATGGACGGATGGTCTCCTGGAAAGAAAAAGGGATGTGTCCTCTCACTATAAAGGGAGACCAATAGCAACGATCTAATAGTATAGTGATTTAACATCTTTCAATCAATCAGCTCTATCAGTCTCTCCCTCTTCTACTATTTCCTTTGTTAGAGAGAAAGAGAGCTTTGGAAGTTTTAGTGCTAGATGTAACTCTGTCTTCGTATATATTTGTGTGTGAGTGTGTGCGCCTCCTTGTGTGTGAGTGGTTAGTTCTGGGTGAGTGTGCCGTGTTAAAGCGATAAGCCTGAGGTATTGGGGTCAGTAGGATCAGATTCTTCAGTGTGACACACACACACACACACACACACACACACACACACATGCACACGTGCATGCGCACATGCACGCACACACCTTTTAATCAGATTAAACACACTCACTCACACAAACACACACACACACCTTAAACACACATTAAAGTTGCCCGTTTATGCAATGCCTGTAGAAACAACACCAACACTTACATAGACTCTCTGTAGGACATACAACCTGTTACTTACACACATATACATGCTGCCCTCATCTACCACACAACCAGAAAGTAGACGAAATAGCTTAACATGCTATCGATCAAGTTTGCAGCAACAAGGATGATCGACTGTCCATTGCCAACACTTAAGACAGTTCGTTATTCAGGCAGTGGAAAAATTTCTTCCGCTTTAATATCTAGTTCAGCCTGTCTCAACATTTCCTCATACTCCAGTACTTTATTGCCCTGTGTAAAAGTGTAGGATGCCTATGGAAAACATTATTATTTATTTAAAAAAAATCTTTGGCTGGTGATGGAGCATTTTGTATGCACATTTTCCTCACCTGGCCAGTTTGCTGAGGCCCAGTACCCTCTTGTTGGGGAGGTATCCGATGTGAACCTGCACGAAATAAGACACACACAGTGTTATAATCCATTCGGTCATAACCACAGAAGACCATGCTGCCATTTCAGCTCATCCAGTGCAATCAAGTCAGCTAATTGAATCAAGTTTTCCAATTTAATTAACTAGAAGGAGATATGGCAATGATTTTTATAAACACTATGCATAAATGGGCACGTTGTAGCTCATGATCTTCTCAGCTGACCAGATAACTGCTGTAGTCTGGCCCGGTCCCATGAGATGGCTGATCCAAACCAGACAGTTAAGGGGGAAGTGAGAATTGACGTCATACCACCAGCGTAGAAATAGACAGCCACTGGCAATAAAGACTGGACATATGTTTGTAGGTTTGAGTCATAAACTCCTGTGATGCAAAACACCTCCCCAACTCCAACCCTGAGGAAAATGGGTAACCATGTGATGATCTATCTAATACGTAGATTTGTTTAGATTTGATTCTTAGACCATCAATTACCCCTTTTACTGGCTAACACGTAGGAGAGGGAGAGAGCAAGAGAGAGAGAGAGACGCACACACACACACACACACACACACACACACACACACACACACACACACACACACACACAGAATGGGAAACAAAGGGATGTGTTCAGAGCAGGTGGAAGAGATGGACAAGCAGCAGAGGATAAGTAGAGGAGATAGGGGTTGTGAGAAAGAGAAAGAGGAAGGAGAAGAGGTGGAGTCACCAGCTGGAGAGGCAGTGCTGCAGATGGCTGGAGGGCCTAATTCATGTGCGCACACGTGCGCACAAAGACACAACAAGCACCACTCAAATGTCAGACGCAATTCGTTTACGAGCCTAGAAAAAGGGCAGCAGCAACAAGCGAGTGCAGATCTCTCTTTTCCTCTTTTTTCCAGTACGCCCCCCAACCCCAGCCTTTATCTCCCCTGTCTCTGAAGAGTTTGATGTCATGACATGAAACAGAGCATCACTGCTGTGCTGCCCATCTTCCACCACACACTGTGAGCTTATAAGATAAGATGGCAAGTAAGAATACGTGACGCTCCTCGTCAAAGTCAAAGAATTGGCAATGTGAACAGATTTCATGGCATGACGTGTAAACATCTATTCTGCACCAACCAGCACTGCGGAGGAGCCGGCCGGTGTTGGCCCTGGGTCTGGATCTGGGCAATGGGTCTGGGTCTGGGTCTGGGTAATGGATCTGGGTGTGGGTAATGGGTGTGGGTAATGGGTAGGAAAGTGCACGATGAGGCCGATGGGTGAGTCACCAGGGTAAGGTGAGAGATTGGGGGGGGGGGGGTGAGAAACAGTGATGGAACATGGAGATGGTAGACAGCCGGTGACTAGATTGTAGGATGGATGAAAGACTAACGATGACAAGGTTGGGAGTGGGGCTGGGAGGGAGAGGGGAGTTAGACAACCACCAGGCAACTGACCACCACACACACACACATTCTCATTAACACATGGGAAAAACACGTGTTTACTGTGTGTGTGTGTGTGTGTGTGTGTGTGTGTGTTTGTTTGTTTGTGAGTGTGTGTGTGTGTGTGTGTGTGAGAGTGAGAGAGAGAGAGAGAGACTTCCTGCTGTTTATTTGTGAATATATTATATATTAGCATGGCACAGTGTGACATAATTCTGCTAGGTCTTAGTGACTTTTGGATACAAGATATACATTGTATTGATAAACTCGTCTGTCATTTTATGCTTATTTGGATTTAAAAGATCTATATTGAAATTACCACATATGAAAATATCCCTTTGAAATGTTTTAGCAAACATTTCTTGCATCCAGTCCTTGAATATTTCAATATTAGATACCGGTGCTCTATATATATATATATATATATATATATACATACATACATACATACATACATACATACATACATACATACATACATACATATATACATACATACATACATATACATATATACATATACATATATACATATATATACATATATACAGCTCACAATTACATTTTTCTTTTCCATACAGATTTCTTTTGTCTGGCACATCATCAAACATTGTTGTCATGCTTTCCACCACCTTATAAATAAAGCTTTTATTCACGTACAAAGCCACACACCATCCAATCTTGTTTTTCCTGTTCATAGCAATCAATTAGTATCCGTTCAACTCAAAGTCTACACCCTTCTAAGGGCTGAGCAAAGTCTTTGATATATCTTTCTTTTTTTTTTGGAAGTTGGCATATAGCCTTCTGCTGTTAAAGTGGATAGTTGCTATTTTATGATCAGCCTTAACCTTCGTGTTAAACTGACCATCACTATCTCCAGACGGAGATGAATGACGTCTTTCAGAACTTGTTATGGTTGTATGTAATGCATTTATCTAGTCACTAATTATTTTTTTCATTACTTTTATCTGTTGTTCTGTTGGACTCACTGGTATTTGTCCAACTATAATTTGGGGTGCCATGTCTGATATTTGTGTTCCGATTCTTTTGTTCTCTTCTTTAAAAAGTCTTTCTGTGACACATTTTTCTTCTTGCGTGGGTTTAGTTGCTATTTGTGATGGGGAATTTGATTGTTGATGTTTACCAACAATGCCCTGTGATGGCCTGGCAGCCTGTCCAGGGTGTCTCCCCGCCTGCCGCCCAGTGACTGCTGGGACAGCATCCCCGCGACCCTGAGAGCAGGATAGGCGGTTTGGATAATGGATGGATGTCGTTTTACGTGGCTATATAAAATGCGAGAGGATTGCTGAATTGCGACTCTATTGTCCTTTTTGGCCACGCCAAGCACAGGAACACGTGACTGCAGTGGGGGCGTGTGCTATAGCAAAGCGCGCGTGCGACTTACTAAAAAGGCGCTGTATTAAAAAAAAAAAAGTTCATGTCACCTCCCGGGCTCCGTACAAGTGTCTTTCTTACCCTGCCGAAGATGGGAACAAGGTGATGCTCACACATGGAGAACATGTCGATGTCTTTAACAATAACCATCTCGTCGTGGTCCTCATCGAAGATGGCGTCATTAAGGATGTCTGTGAGATGAAGAGGGAGAGACAAACCCGAGGTCAGAAGCCGCTCATCAGTGTTCTGATCTGAACCAAAAAATCGTTTACATCAAAAACTAAAAATGTGGGGCATCTCTAGGTGGCTAAACCAGATAAACGCCTACCATGTAAACCGAGGCGTGATTTGGGTTCAAACTGAGCTAAGTGCCTTTTCTGACTGCCATCGTTATAACTCAGCGTCAGTGTCCTGTCTACTGTCAAAGACTGATATTGTCAATGAAAAGAAAAGCATAAAGAAAGCAATACATTTTTTTATATTCTGGATTTTTTTTGTACCGGGGCACTTCACAAGTCTGATATGGTCAGTTTGGAAGCCATATTGTACATATTGACTCCATTCAGACTGGGAAGAAAAATGACATTTACAAAGCCCAGAAATCCCTTGCTTCATGCAGGATGCATAAACAACCCCAGAAGCAACGGACTCAAAAGCGGCCATGGAAGAAGAGACTGACATCCAGCCAGGATCTCATCAGGGATAAACAAAGATGTTGGTCATTCCAAAGTTTCTCCATTTGTGATGGTTTCTCTCTTTGGCAAACACCACAGTTTAATTATAGATGTACTTCAAACACACACTGTTGTTACTTATTGCTTTTTTTGGGGGGGGGGGGGACTCATATCATAGCTCTAATAAACTTGGCTTTATCTGTTTGTGGCCCAGCTCCTTCCTCTCTGTCATGGCGGCATTTTTTAATTTCCTGACCTGCTATCTGTTTGGTTTCAAGGGGGAAGGAATAGTGTGTGTGTGTGTGTGTGTGTGTGTGTGTGTGTGTGTGTGTGTGTGTGTGTGTGTGTGTGTGTGTGTGTGTGTGTGTGTGTGTGTGTGTGTGTGTGTTTGTGTGTGTGTGTGTGTGTGTCCGTGTGTGTGTGTGTGTGTCCGTGTGTGTGTGTGTGTGTGTGTGTGTGTGTGTGTGTGTGTGTGTGTGTGTGTGTGTGTGCGTGCGTGTGCGTGTGCGTGTGTTTGTTCCTTCACTTCTATCTTTGTGAGGACCAATTTGAGATTTTAACCATCAGAGTAAGGACATTTTGGCCGGTTCTCACCTCTTTAGGGTCTATTTTAGGGTTCAGATTTAGGGTTAGGGTTAAGGTTAGGATAAGGTTATGATAAGGGTTAAAGTTAGACATGTAGTTATGATGGTTAAGGTTAGGGTTAAGGGCTAGGGAATGAACGTAGTAAGTGAGGGGTCCTCATAACGATAGAAGTACGAGTGTGTGTGTGTGTGTTTATGTGTTGGGGTTGGGGAAGGTAGAACTGTGGCTAAGGTGTATTTTAGTAAAAGAACCAATTCAGTCAGCTTGGTTGTGGGCATGTAAGTGGGTATGATTTTGTGTGTGTGTGTGTGTGTGTGTGTGTGTTGCAATGTCATGCTGCTAAAGACGCTGGCATTGCCATGGTTAAGAGTTTTGTGAAGGGGTAATAGTGAATGGATCAGGTGGGAAATAAAGCTAAAGAAGTGTTTAAGAGTATGTGCTTGTAAAGGGCTTATCACTGAGGTCAGGGCCAGCACCATCCAATTATCATGACCATGTAACCTCAGCCATCACACCGACTAATGCCAAAAGCCCACAATGCATTTAGGACTGATTAATTACAGGCTGATGACTGTGGCCTACACCTGAACAAATAGAGGCAACAGAACAAGCTCTTCTGAGACATGTTCTACTGCTCTCTGTGCTGCTGAACACTGGTTTGTGTGAATATGACCTGGGCACAATGTCAAGTCATCACCAAAGCAGCTTCTAATCATGTGACATAACCGCATGAAACAAATCTGTTTTGGTATTTTCACATCAAACTCATTTATTTCATAATTTTTCCTAAATAGTTAGGGTTAATACTCTTGTCTGTGCCCCTGACCAAGGCAATGGAAAGAACTGGAATTGTTGACATTTGTTTGTTTTTATTCAGGTGTGTGTGTGTGTGTGTGTGTGTGAGGGTGAAGAGTGGAAAGGTGGTTGGTCCTGATGACATACCTGTGGAGGCATGGAGATGTTTAGGAGAGATGGATGTGGAGTTTTTAACTAGATAGTTTAACACAATCTCGGAAAGTGAGAGGATGCCTGAGTAGTGGAGAAGAAGCATACTGGTACTGATTTTCAAGAACAAGGGCAATGTGCAGAACTGTAGTAACTACAGAGGTATAAAGTTGATCAGCCACAGCGTGAAGATATGGGAAAGAGTAATACAAGCTAGGTTAAGAGGAGAGGTGATGATTAGCCAGTAGCAGTTTGGTTTCATGCCACAAAAGAGCGCCACAAATGCGATGCTTTTTTTGTTTTGCCCTCCCCCTTTTCTCCCCGATCGTATCCGGCCAATTACCCCACTCTTCCAAGCCGTCCCGATCGCTGCTCTACCCCCTCTGCCAATCCGGGGAGGGCTGCAGACTACCACATGCCTCCTCCAATACATGTGGAGTTGCCAGCCACTTCTTTTCACCTGACAGTGAGGAGTCTCACAAAGTGCGTGGGAGGATCACGCTATTCCCCTCAGTTCCCCCTCCCTCCCTAACAGGCGCCCTGACCGACCAGAGGAGGCGCTAGTGCAGCGAACAGGATACATCCCCACAAGCAGCTTCCCACCTGCAGACACGGCCAATTGTGTCTGTAGGGATGCCCGACCAGGCCGGGAGGTAACACGGGGATTCGGACTGCTGATCCCCGTGTTGGTAGGCAACGAAATAGACTGCTACGCTACCTGGACGCCTAACAGATGTGATGTTTGCTTTGAGAATGTTGGTTGAGAAGTATAGAGAAGGCCAGAAGGAGTTACATTGTGTCTTTGTGGATTTAGAGAAAGCATATGACAGGGTGCCAAGAGAGGAGGTGTGGTATTGTATGAGGAAGTCGGGAGTTGCAGAGAAGTATGTAGGAGTGGTGCAGGATATGTATGAGGGCATTGTGACATTGGTGAGGCGTGCAGTTGGAATGAAAGATGGGTTCAAGGTGGAGGTGGGATTACATCAAGGATCGGATCTGAGCCCTTTCTTGTTTGCAATGGTGATGTTGGTGGATGAGATCAGGCAGGAGTCTCCGTGGACTATGGAGTTCGCAGATGACATTGTGATCTGTAGTGAGAGTAGGGTGCAGGTTGAGGAGAGCCTGGAGAGGTGGAGGTATGCACTGGAGAAAAGTTAATGAGTCAGTAGGAGCAAGACAGAATACATATGCGTGAACGAGAGGGAGGGCAGTGGAATGGTGAGGACGCAAGGAGTAGAGGTGACGAAGGTGGATGAGTTTAAATACTTGGGGTCAAAGTAACGGGGAGTGCAGAAGAGAGTTGAAGAAGAGAGTGCAGGCAGGGTGGAGTGGGTGGAGAAAAGTGTCAGGAGTGATCTTCGACAGAAGGGTACCAGCAAGAGAATGTTTACAAGATGGTTGTGAGACCAGCTATGTTTTATGGTTTGGAGACGGTGGCACTGACGAAAAGACAGGAGGCGGCGCTGGAGGTGGCAGAGTTGAAGATGCTAAGATTTTCATTGGGAGTGACGAAGAAGGACAGGATTAGGAATGAGTATATTAGAGGGACCGCTCAGGTTGGACGGTTTGGAGACAAAGCAAGAGAGGCAAGATTGAGATGGCTTGGACATGTATGGAGGAGAGATGCTGGGTATATTGGGAGAGGGATGCTGAATACGGAGCTGCCAGACAAGAGGAAAAGAGGAAGGCCAAAGAGGAGGTTTATGGATGTGGTGAGGGAGGACATGCAGATGGCTGGTGTGACAGAGGAAGATGCAGAGGACAGGAAGAGATGGAAACGGATGATCCATTGAGTCAACCCAACAGGAGCAGCCGAAAGTAGCAGTAGTAGTAGTAGATTACTAACATTGAAATCTCTTCAGAATCTATCACCTGCTTATCTCACAGACCTCCTTCAGACTTACACTCCATCTCACTCCCTGTGGTCTTCACCAGCAGGTCTATTGGCACTATGAGCCATCAACCTCAGTACAATTGGTGCCAGGGCTTCCTCCTATGCTGCACCCAAACTCTGGAACTCCATTCCCCGTCACATCTGCTCCATTACAGAATTCAAAACTGCCGTTAAAACCCACCTTTTTAAACCAGCTTACTCACTTTAACAGTATTAACTGCGTCATTTTCATCTTTTTTAACTCCTGCTGATGTGTGCTCTATTGTGTGTTGTGTGTTTTATTGTTGATTGCACTAATGTTTTTTATTGCTTTGTTTTATTGTATGTGATGTAAAGTGACCTTGAGTGTCATGAAAGGTGCCTTTAGAGATAACATTTTTATCATTATTATAACTTTGAATCTAAGTTTTAACCTTATGACTGTGTTTTTTTTTTTAATTTAAGTTTTTATTGAGTTTCTTTAAGGAAAATAAATATAAATGAGAAAGTACAAAAGACCAACAAAAAAAAGAGAGAGAGACTAAAAAGAGGAAAAACAGGAGAAAAAAGTGACTGTGATTTTACTTCATGGGTGGACGAGGTTTCAGCAACAACACCCGACTCTCTCCTACCACCTTTAACGCACGGTAAGACCTCTGATATCAACACTACACAAACACACGTTTATCCTAAAGCAAACAAGTGAACCTTAATGAAATAAATGGTAGTTGATGAATGAAAGCTTGGAAGGGTTGGATTAGAGAGAGAGAGAGAGAGACAGAGAGAGAGAGGGAGAGCGACAGAGAGAGAGGGAGAGAGAGAGAGAGAATATTGTGCAGTGACAGTATCCATTATGAGCCTTTTACCGTGACCTCCTGCCTACTGGGGTGCGTGGGTGAGTGTTAATAGGTAGTACACACACACACACACACACACATACACACACGCGTGCAGAAGGTAACAGGTATTATGTATATTCTGAATGAAATTAGAAATAGGAGAATGAATGAATGAAAGCACTGTCATTCATCTGGTAATTCAACAAATGTAAAAATGCAGATAAATATGGATGTGTGTGTGTGTGTGCGTGTGCGTGTGCGTGCGTGTGTGGAAAAACAGTCAGTGACATCACAGCTTTTGCTGACAGCTGTGCCATCATTGCACACACTTCCTGTGTATGGTCATAACCCTGGGCATGGTTTCATGAGTCACTCACATGCACCCATTCACTGCACACGCACACGCACACGCACACGCACACACACACACACACACACACACACACACACACACACACACAAACACAAACACAAAGGCAGGGACGCCCACAGGGTTCTCTTTGAAGGTGCACAGACAGAGGTTACATGCTGTCGCACAACCACAAATATACCTTTTGTGCAGCCAAACACACCATACACAATATTTACTGCACATAATTTATGAACTGTGGAGACACGATACTTGATTTGAACAGCTTCCCAGCAAATAAAACCCCAAAACGTCCCCAGTGTCCCCTAAAGTCCTCTTCGAACGTCTGGTAAATGTCATTGTGTAGGGTTTTCATCACGTCACGGAGACGTTACTGCGAGACGTTCAAAGAACAGTCCACAACATCCCCGTGGACGTCTAGAAGACCCCCCCCCCCCAACATCCATGAAATGTCCTCCTAACGTCCCCGGAACGTCACGGGGACGTATTGCTTTTCCCCTAATGTCCCTGTAATGTTCCCGGGATGTTCTTTGAATGTTATTGCAGGACGTCTTTGTAATGTCCCGAAGACATTACAGGGACATCTAAAGGACTTCCCCTAATGTCCATGTGTTTGTTAATAACTGAACCCAGAAAAAAAATGTCCCCAGAACGTCCCCTAAAGGTCCTCTCCGAATGTCCAGTAAATGTCATTTTGGAGGGTTTTCATTACGTCACGGTGACGTTATTGCAGGACGTCCTTGTAATGTCCCGAGGACATTACAGGAAGTCCTCTAGACGTCCCCTTGATGTCCCGGGGATGTTATTGCGGGACATCCCTGTAATGTCCTCGGGACGTTACAGGGACATCCCGCAATAACGTCCCCGAGACATCACGGGGATGTCGAGAGGATTCCCCTAATGTCTCTGTAATGTCCTTGGGACGTTACAAGGACATCTCGCAATAACGTCTCCGTGACGTAATGAAAACCCTACACAATGACATTTACCAGATGTTCGGAGAGGACCTTTACGGGACGTTCTGGGAACGTTTTTTGTTTGCTGGGTTCAATTACTAACTAGCACTGCTGAGAGGCTGGATTCACTTATGGGGCTGTGAATTCAAGTTTTCCTGTTTAATGAAATTAATTCATGTTAAAGTTACACTCAATATACTTCAAAATAAAAGCATTGCCATTGTCAAGGTAAGCGCATGAAACAGCATCATAATTGATGCAAGCAGAACAAGAATTAAACCACTTCATAAATTAAATTAAAATATAAATAAATTATAAATTATAAGTATAAATGGAGCGGAGGGTGTGCTCCAATTATCAGGGCATCATGTTGCTCAGCCTCCCTGGGAAAGTCTACTCTACGGTGCTCGAAAGGAGGCTCCGATCGATTGTCGAACCTCGAGTCCAGGAGGAACAATGCGGATTCCGTCCTGGCCGTAGAACAAAGGACAAACTCTTTACCCTTGTGGAAGTGCTGAGGGAGGCATGGGAGTTTGACCAGCCAGTCTACATGTGTTTTGTGGACTTGGAGAAGGCTTACGACCGTGTACCCCGGGGGCACTCTGTGGGGGTTACTGTGGGAGTATGGGATACCAGGGCAGTTGCTACAAGCCACCCGGTCCTTGTAAAACCAAAGTGAGAGCTGTGTCCGCATTCCCGGCACAAAGTCAAACACCTTCTCGGTGGGTGTCGGACTCCGCCAAGGTTGTCCCCTTGTCTCCGATTCTGCTTGTGATATTCGTGGACAGGATCTCAAGGCGCAGCCAAGGCGAGTAATGTGTCCGTTTTGGGAACCTCAGAATTGCATTTCTGCTCTTCACAGATGATGTGGTTTTGTTGGCTTCATCACAACGTGACCTCCGGCGCACACTGGGGTTTGCAGCTGAGTGTGAAATGGCAGGGATGAGAGTCAGCACCTCCAAGTCTGAGACCATGGCTCTCTACCGGAAAATGGTGGATTGCTCCCTCTGGGTTGGGGATGAGTTGTTGCCTCAAGTGGAGAAGTTCAAGTATCTCGGGGTCTTGTTCACGAGTGAGGGTAGGATGGAGCGAGAGATTGACAGGTGGATTGGTGGTGCAGCATCAGCAGTAATGTGGACATTGTACTGGACCATTGTGGTGAAGAGGGAGCTGAGCCAGAAGGGAAAGCTCGCAATTCACCAGTCAATCTTTGTTTCAACCCTCACCTGTGGTCATGAGCGCTGGGTAGGCACCAACAGTGTGAGATTGCGGATACAAGTGGCTGAAATGAGTTTCCTCCATAGGGTGACTGGGCTCAGCCTTAGGGATAGGGTGAGGTGAGGAGCTCAGACATCCGGAGGGAGCTCGGAGTAGAGCCGCTGCTTCTTTGCGTCGAAAGGAGCCAGTTGAGGTGGTTCGGGCCCTGGGCACCTTCCTTTGGAGGTTTTCAGGGCACGTCCAACTGAGAGGAGACCCCAGGGTAGACCCAGAACTCGCTGGAGGGACTACATGTCCAATCTGGCCAGGGAACACCTTGGAATCCCCCAGGAGGTGCTGGAGGGTGTTGCTGGGGAGAGGGACGTCTGGAGTGCTCTACTTAGCTTGCTGCCACTGCAACCCGACCCCGGAGAAGCGGCTGATGACGAGATGAGATGAGATAAATCAGTGTGGGAAGATGGTAGCGTGAACTCACATTTGCGGCGGCCTCACCCAGTACCAACTTTGTCTACGTCTAAGTTTGTGTCATCGTGTGAAGAACATTTGTAAGGTTTTGTGTCTGTGATCATCTATTTTTTTTTATGGCTGGGAGAGCCGGCATTGGATTGGCTGGGAGAGCTTGGTCTGCTACGTCCTGTGGGCCCAGGGAACACGGAGCTGCAGCCGAAGAGGAAACACTGAGGGTGGTCTGACAGGACACGGAAGCAGGGCAGGCTACGCTAACTGGTAGCACACACAGACTGGCAGTTCCAACAGTCATCCCGGCTGGCGTTCGTTCTCTGGACAATGACATTTTTGGACTGTGTTGCGCTGAATGGACTGTGTTGTTGACTGTTGGTGTGTGTGTGTGTGTGTGTGTGTGTGTGTCTTTGTGTGTTTTGATTTGTTCTCTCTGTTTTTGTATGTTTTTTGTGGTGTCGTTTTTGGGAGATTTTGGATGTGTTTTTATCTTTTGTGTTGCACTGCTGTGGGCTGGGAGAAACAAAATTTCGTTTCTTTTGTGTACGGAAGTACACGAATGAAATAACAATAAATTGTTTCTGATTCATTATCCCTGCTGCTGTCAAGTACAGACCAGTAAAGACCAGTGATGTGGAAAAGTTAATGCGTACTCAACAAAGTCGGATTTGACTACCTTAGTGAAGCATAGACAGGTGGATTTGATTTAACTTTAAAATTTACTGGACACAATTGTGTCAATGTATTCTTTGTGACAGTATTTATACGTGGCCCCAAAATGCATAATGTTATTAGTGTGCACAGCTCGCCCTGTAGTACTCTAACAGTCACCTGCAGGACACCGAGCAAGATCACCAATGTCATTGTCTTCATTAAAGCCAAACGATTTATGTTTATTTGAAAGTTTTGCATATTTTCGAAACGTGGGTGCTGAACATGTACATTTTCCTTGGGCTCCAAGGTTTGCAGTTTGCATACTCAGAGTACAGCTAGGGGGGGCACTGCACAAAGGCAAGCACGCACACACACACACACACACACACACACACACACACACACACACACACACACACACACACACACACACACACACACGCACACAGACATACACGCTCAGAAACACATTCAAAGATACAAACACACATATGCAGAAAAGTAGAAAAGTGAGATTTATAGTTTTTAAGTTGCAATACCAACAATTCAAAATTTTTGGTCATCTGTGAATCAATTTGTTTTTTTCCAGGGCTTTTATTCTTTCCAGGAAGTCAGAGGGGCAGTTGTACAAACAGCCAATCAGCAGAGGGGAGAGCACTGCTCTGCTGGAGGAGAACAACATGTGTATGTCTGTCATCATTATGAAAAACCACTAACACTTATCTCATGGCCCGTCATGGCACACGCACGAATGCATACATGCACGCGCACACGCACACAGACACACACACACACACACACACGTGCGTGCACTAACACAGAGAGCTTAGAGGTGTAGTGTAATTTAATGAAGGAGGGCCCTTGTCATGTAATTATTTCAATATGGGTATTGTTTTGGTTACACCAATACCCAGCACCTGAGACAGCGAGTGTATAATCACATTAGGATTATGGAACAAGGCCATGTAGCCCACTACTGTAAACCCCTTCACATGCCTACACGCACACAAACCCCACAGTCCCACTGCCTGTTTCCCATCCCCCACCTACTCAACAGGTCCCTTCGTGTGTTTTTCCTCTCTCAAACACATTCCTTGTCCGTATTACAGTTTCCCAATACAAAAAACCCCCAAAAAAACAAAAAGCCCCACTAGCAAATTCTCACTCCCGACCCAACAAACTACCTCCAGATGGGGTTAGGAGGCAGTAGCAAAGCATATAGTCAAGACGAGAGAGAGAGGGGGGGGGGGGAGGGGGCAGCTCCTCGGCTCCGCCACTCCACAAACCTGTAGCGTGGAGGACCCGGCCCATATGGACATAAAGTCACCATCGCTAGCTCTCAGGGCCCAGCTTGATCTTTGACCCGCAGGTAACCTTGGATCCTGGCCGCATCTTGCTGCTAACATGCCCCACGGCTTCTTTATCACAATCACAATTTCGTTTTATTGTCGTTACATGTACGAGGGATTTCACTTGACGTTGCTAAGATAATAATAATAATTACATTCACATAGCGCTTTTCTAGACATCCGAAGTGCTTCATATTGAAGGAAGTAACGCTTCATAGGGAGTAATTGTTAGTACAATAAAGAGTGCAAGAAAAAAATGTGATATATATATAACTTTGTTAAAAGAAACACTCAACGGTAGGGAAAGTACTCAACAAATAAGGAGCAAAATAATCCAGTGAGTCAAATAAAAGCTTTGTGAGACAGTACAAGCCTGTTCATAAAGCACTTACTTGACTCATTCAATTTATATATATATATATATATATATATATATATATATATATATATATATATATATATATATATATATGTGTGTGTGTGTGTGTATATACACATATATATTAACAGCAAAAAGTAAAGTGAAAGTACAATTTTATATACAGATAGACAGTATGAAGGTGTTGGGCCTGTTTAAGTTGGGGGGGCGGGGGCCCTGGGGGGGCGGGGCCCCGTCTATCCAATTATTTGATTTTAGGATTTTCTTATGATTCAGGGATGAAGAGAAAACCGCTGTTATGGCATGCCGTCGCTGTCAAACCCATGCCTGGCCATCGCCTCGTCTGTACGGTTGTCTTCATTTTTCCGGTTATAGTTCAGAATACAACCTGTTTAATGAGCCGGATCAACTTGTTTTACGCGGTTGTCTAGGAGGGGGGGGTGACTATGTGCAGCACAACATAATAATAATAAAACAGAAGAGCCCGTGTTTAAGTGTTGTTTTAGCGGAGTAAGGTTTGCGGTTATGTGTCACAGCCAGGCTGGGTTACGCGGTGACAACCACCTGTTGATCTGATCCAAACATCTCCGACGCGGCCCGGCGTTATTTACGAACTCACCGATGATTTCCTCCTGATATCCCTTGGTGAAGAACTGCATGGCGGTGGCAGCCCTCCAAGGGGTTTTGAGCAGCCCCTGTCTCTGCGGGTCCTCGCCGAGACCCCGCAGGATGGTAGTGTAGGCGGCGGCGAGACCCGGCAGGCTGATCTGGTTGTCCTCCACGCTCCGGGCGCGCTCCTCCCTCCAGGTCTCCACGTCAGGTGACGCGGGGGAGCCGCAGGAGTCTCCCGCCGGTGCACCAGGCCTCCTTGTCCTCCCTCCCCCGGTCCCGTATCCCTTCCCGGCGCTCTCGCCGGCGTCTCTCTTTTCGTTTGGACCGTGAAGACTTCCTTGTTTTGAGCGCTCCATAACTGACGGCAGCGGTCTATTAGTTGGTTGTTTCTGTCGGACGTTTTTTTCTCGCTCTTTAAAGTCGGCTACCCGTTAGATAAGTTTGGACGGGGTCTTCCGCTTCGGTTCCTTACCCGGGCGGAGGAGTGGAGGCGGACACGGATTGACCGTTTATCTCGCAGCCTCAGCATCCCCCGGGGTTTTTATAGCGGCGGTCTAATCCCGGAGGACTGCCATTGGTCCACCGCGTTGAGTTAATGACGTCACGGCCCATTGAGTGACAACCTTAAACGGATGAGGAGCCAGACAATAAGTCATAGACGGTCCTTACATGACCGTATTCCCTACTAATTTTTAGGCTGTTCTTTTAAATGCAAAACACCACATTAACTCACACTCACAAACCGAGCTGTGCAGTCTATGTAGTATAAGGGGTGGGGTGGGGAGGTTGTGACCCCTCCCAAACATACATGAGAGCATCTAAAGATTTACGGTGTTGAGAGACATTAAGGAAAAGCGTCGACCGGGGTGTTGATTCTCAGTGGGATCTGCAGGCTACTAGCAACCCTTTCCCATTACAGTGAGGCATTTGACTCAGTTAATATCAAAAATGTTGGTTGATGTGGCTTAAACTTTCAGCTCAACTGGTTTTTCCAGTCCAGCAGTGCCCATCCTTCTTAGTCTCACCAGACCCTGCCCCCTGTATTGCAAAGTGCATCCACACAGTAGTAGTTGCTATTTTTTTCTGTTTACAATAGTTTATTTCAAAAATGTTAAGCACATAAAAACAGCAAAAACATGACAAACTCTTCCCCACATTCCTCACACAAGGCTGTTGCTGAACAGTCAGCGAGTCCAAAGATATTTCTGCACCTTGGGAACATATTGGGGGAAAATAAGCCGTTCAACAACCCATCCATAGTGTCATCAAGTTTTAACAAGACAGCTGTGGTTTGTGTCATTTTCAAACAAAACATCGGACTACAGGCATTTCTATAATACAGACACTCCCCAAAAATGTGACAGATTTCACTTTCAATTTAGTACAAAAGCTCAACCAACATAATACAAATCAAATAAGAGATTAGTTTTTCTTAAAAGCGAATGAGGATAGCTTGGCTGAGACATCCAAAGACTTTTTCTTTTTGCCGTTACTCTCGTCTGAATCAGTTTGCCTGTTTTCGGTGTCCACAGTTCCTTCTTCTTCCCTCTTTCTTTTCTTCACATCTGCTGCATCTCCACACTCGCCCTTTGCTCTCTCCATCCAGGTCTGAAAGAGAAAGGAAGAAAATAAATAAGCAAAGTACAGTACGTGTCAGTTACTGGACTGAGATCCACTTGAAAGTAAAAAGATAAAATGGTTCCTGATTTGCCATTTAAATGACCTCACAAAATACCTACACAGTCACTAAATGCAGAAACATGTGAATGTTCAGTCGTGCAGATAGAAATTGCATCCTGGCACGTGTAATCGCTATTGACAGGACATCTCTCTGCAGCCCAGTGGCTTCTCTCCTCCTCGAGCATCACCCCAACCCCCAAGCAGAGACAAAAGGAAGTGACTGCCTAGCTGTAATGGAGCCTGGATGAATCATCAGGGGCCTGTGCGCAGACCGCCCCCCCCCATCCTCCTACTCTTTACCTATTGCCTGCCAACACCCACTCCCCAAAATGGAGCGCTGTGTATTCATCCCAACACACATTTACAAAAGCAGACATAGTCCACCATTACGGAACCAATCCCCTTTTCAAATATAATTTCACCGCATTTAGACAAGGCAGCTGGATCACTAACAAGCCCCCCCCCCACCCCCGATACCCACTGATGCAGCGAGTCCTTTTAGATCCGACCAAGTAGAATTCATACTCTGTCGATTAATGGGAATCAAAACATTTCCGATACAATTCCAACATTTGGCAAGGTTAACGGTTTCGGTCACCAGAGCAGTGCCCAAAACCATAAACTAACATACTGCATATACTCCAATACTAATTCAAAGTACTAATATCAAGACAGTTTAGACTGCAGTACGTATACTCAAACAGCACATCACTCTTCTAACTAACATGCAAAAATCCATGTTTCCAACTGCGTTGTTTATAGGGAAATTTCACCGATGGTTTTATGTAAGGATCAGCACTGATGAGTAATGTAGTCGATTGAAGCAACAGTCCTCCCTGACTGACGGAGACAAGGCTGAAAATCTGTTGATTTTCCCTTTAATGAGCTGTATCAATGACAAATGAAGTCTACTTGTTGGTGTAGGTCTGCTGCAAAAGTAAATTTTACCCACCACCCGGTGACATGGTTTTCCTTTTCCTTGTGTTAGGATGGAATTCTGTGACAAGTGATTGCTTACAATCAAACTCAAAAATATATTTAACTCATATTTCTTCTGTTGCTTCACAAATATAAGATGTATTTCATGAATCACTATGATTCTGTTTCTCACATTTCGAAAGACAACTTTGTGAAATGAATCAGATAAGCTTAGGTAATAATTCAGTGATTATATTAAAATAATAAACTAATGCATAGCAGACAAAATTTATTTAAAGGCCCTGAAAACCTATTTTCTTATTCAGTTTCTCACTATAAACAAGTGGGCCCTGCGGGAACATCCTACTGACTGAAAACTTTTAGCCATGTCAAGTAAGAGATTTCTACATAATGAGTTTTCACCGTTTCCGTCTCACTGGTTTGAGGTAGAAAAGACTTAGTATTAGGAAGTTTTTGATTTCAGGTAATTCAGGGATCTAATGTACCAATCACAATTCGAGAGACACTGACATCAGCTATGTATTTACGACACCTCCAGCGAAACATTTACTTGCATCTTTGACAAACATCATCGGTGACAAATGAGCAAACATTATAGAACACCAACATTACACACAGTTATTAAAATTATATAAAAAAGATGAAAGCCAACATGAAGCTCAGAGTAATTGTAAACAAGCGCTTTGGGTTCACCAGCATGAGATATAATAGATTAAAGAAACAGACCACGGATGTGAGGGACAGAACCGAGCACTTCTGTTACACAAAATGGCCAACGGGGTAAAAACCCACACACACACACACACACACACACACAATGTACCTGTGGTAAGCTCTAAGGGAAACAAGAAAACCCCTTTGTGGGGCAACTTTGCTTGCTCCATACCATGACAATGCAGTCACAATGGCACAATCTTAGATAGCACAAGTAAGCTAATCTCTGATGTACTTCCTGCTATGTAACATTTTTCAATGACTGACTGAGTAGCACAAAGTTGTCTGTTTCTGGTGGAAGAACCTTTCATTTAATCCTCAGAAAAATCAGTATGTAACAGTTCAAATGTATGTGGCTGCACTGCGCTAATCGCAGCTGATGCTGCAATTGCTAGCAGAGCACTACATAACTTTCACTGACCACCATGTTGTTGGGTTGTTTTTTCTACATTGGCAGCGAGACATCATTGTCAATCATTATGTGATCGGACTATGCCCGCACAATCTTATCAGACAGATTACAGCCCGTTACAAGGAGGGTTTTTTGGGGTATGTTTAATTAAAGTAAATGGTGTTTTGCATGTTTTTATCAAAACTAAGGTCATACATCTTTAATATAACACAGATGTTTTTAAAGAGGGCATATCATGCTTTTTGGGGTTTTCCCTTTCCTTTAGTGCGTTATATAGCTGGGAGGTGCATGTAAAACGTCTGCAGAGTTACAAAGCCCCAAGTCCATGCCAAAGGGAGTTACACTCTGACAGAAAACACTGCCTGAAACGCCTCGTCTGTAGTCCAGCGTTTTCTTCCGTTACTTATCTAGGTCACTATGTAACACATTTTCATAATTCCTGCCTAGTGGCTAGTTTAGGCAGCTCTCAACATCAGCAAGAGGATGAAGCGGTGCTCACGTGGACTGAGTGTTACCCCTCAGCAGGCTTCTGGAAGTTGGCCAATCAGAAGAAAGCAGTGGGCTTTTAGGGAGTGGGGCCTTAAAGAGACAGCTAAAACAGCTTGTTTCAGACAGAGGATGAAATGAAAGAATGAAAGCCACTTTATTTGACATTGTATTCTTAAAATGAAATTGTTCTCTGCACATAACCTATTCTATTGCATAGGAGTAGTGGGCAGCTGCAGCACCTGGGGACCAATTCCAGTTCTTCTTTCCATTGCCTTGGTCAGGGACAAAGGCAGTAGTATTAACCCTAACATGCATGTCTTTTTGATGCTGGGAGGAAACCGGTACACCTGCAGGAAACCCACACAGACACAGGGAGAACATGCATACTCCACACATAAAGGACCTGGGACGGCCTGGGGTTCGAACCCAGGACCCTCTTGCTGTTAGGCAACAGTGCTAACCACTGGGCCACCATGCCGCCAATGAACTGAGGGGCTGCATAAAGGGCCAGTATAAGATAAATTATTTCTTTTTTTTAACTGTGAATCATGCAAAGCTACTCTAGTGGAGCCCCAGAATAAAAATATAGAGCTGGAATGACAATGGTATGACCTCTTTAAAATTTGCTTCAAATGTTTCAGCTATAAAATAGTCATTTTATACACCAGCAACATATGTCTACCTAGTAACAGCAGTTGCATATGCAGAAATTCTTGCAAATGTTTATGTTGAGACAGTTCTTGTGCACACAAAATCTGCTCACCCCACAAAATACTTATTGCACACCATCTGCTAGTGACAGCAGGTCACCATCTCCAAAAAAAAAAAGTTCAGGATTTGAATTTGGCAGAAATTAAGAATGGGGGAAAAGGTTCTACATCTCTTAGTTGGAAAAAGATGAAGACAAGGGTAATGTTGTGTTTATAGGTGCAGTAATTTTATAATGATTATTAAATCAGTGTGGCTAATTAGCCATGTTATTTAGTTTTTATAGTCTCTCAATTTTGGCTAAGTAGCTTGCTGCTAGCAGGTGCAAGTTATAAAGCTCATAACAATCACACATCAAATAGGAACACAACTGATCACTAAAAAGACTTTGCCTAGCTTCAGTACTGAGTACTTCAGTACTGAGCTCCAGAGATTGTTTAATTGCGATTGGAACCTTTAATTTTCCTGCAAAATTTGGTGCGACTTGAAAGGTGGGGGTCTCTATACTCAAAACTGCAGTTCCTAAAACCCAATCTACACGTTTTTAATTTGGTCAGGTAATATATTTTTAGACTTTTGCCTGCTTACGTCATTAATCCTGTCAGTTTTACACATATGTCTGTTTTATCGATAGATTGCAAATTGGTAAGGAATAATAAATTTGTCTTCTCAACAAGCAGGAGCACGTTACCATGGAGTCAGAAGTACCCCACCTTGATACCACGGGTATATCTAAATGACACTGCCACCTACAGGCACATTTATCAGATTTTTTTTGGGGGGGGGGGCGCTTGGTTGAAATTTAATAGGTGTCGAGTCTCAGTGGTGATAAGTCAGGGTAAATATGCTGCATTAGTTTCTGACATACTGCCTGTGACAAACGCACAGGCAGAGACAGATTGTTGAGTAATGTAGTCAGTTATTGCAATAAAGACCTCTGTTGTGTACTATATTGATGGAGAAATTGGTGTTCTCCTGCTCACAGAGTCTTATGCCTACATGTACCAGAATGCACTGCGCACAATGCTCTGTAATGTCGCCTATGAAATCCATCCATCCATTATCCAAACTGCTTATCCTGCTCTCAGGGTCGCAGGGGATGCTAGAGCCTATCCCAGCAGTCATTGGGTGGCAGGCGGGGAGACATCCTGGACAGGCCACCAGGCCATCACAGGGCCGACACAGACAGACAGAGACCCCCCCCCCATGAAGTCCTCTGCACTATTCTATTGGGATGTAATTTCCACCATCGGACACATAGCTTAGTTGAAAGAATGAGAATGATGTGTTTTCTGAACAGCGCCCCCCCCCCTTTCCTCTCCAATTGTATCTGGCCAATTACCCCACTCTTCCGAGCTATACCGGTCATTGCTCCACACCCCTCTGCTGATCCAGGGAGGGCTGCAGACTACCACATGCCTCCTCCGACACATGTGGAGTTGTCAGCCGCTTTTTTCCCCTGACAGTGAAGGGTTTCGCCAGGGGAATGTATTGTCTGGGAGGATCATGCTATTCCCCCCAGTTCCCCCTCCCCCCCGAACAGGCGCCCCAACCGAGCAGAGGAGGCGCTAGTGCAGTGACCAGGACACATACCCACATCCGGCTTCCCACCCGCAGACACAGCCAATTGTGTCTGAAGGGACGTCCGACCAAGCCGGAGGCAACATGGGGATTTGAACCGGGATCCCCGTGTTGGTAGGCAACAGAATAGACTGCCACATCACCCAGATGCCCTAAACCAGTGTTTCTCAACCCAGTCCTCAAGGAACCCTTATCCGGCACATTTTCATTGTAACCCTGCATAGGTAGCCCTGCTTGTACTTACTCGACCAATCATCTTGCAGCACTTAATTATGCAAGGTGTGCAACATCTGACAAAATTCATTGGTGATTGGTTGAATAACTACAAACAGGTACCTATTCAGGGTTGCAAAGAATATATGCAGGATAGGGGTTCCTTGAGGACTGGGTTGAGAAACACTGCCCTAAACAGCATCTTTAGAGTAGATTAGAGTATTAAAACCCTGCTAGGCTGTATCCAGTTTTTCCTGCCCCCAACTGACAACACGATACGTCACTTAGCAGCTGGAGAAAAACTGTTTCAGGAGAACGAAGCTCCCAATACAGCGGCAGTGACTAACGCCGTCTCGCTCAAACTGCCCGACTTCTGGGAAACGGCTGCAGCAGCATTGTTCGCTCACATTGAAGCCCAGTTCGCGATTAGGAACATCACCGTGGATGAGACCAGGTACCACTACGCCGTGGCAGCACTTGGAACATCTATGGCATCACGGATATTGGGCCTGCTGCAAGCCCCACTGCCTGTGGATAAATACAGTACGATTAAGAGACACTTGCCGCAGGCTTTTGAGCTAGCAGAGGTGGAGCGGTCGGACTGGTTGATTTCGCTGCAAGGCTTGGGAGACGGCAAGCCATCGGAACTAATGGACAAGATGCTGAGTATGCTGGGTTCGTGCGACCCCGCCTTCCTTTTCGGCCAGCTGTTCCTCCGTCAGCTCCCGTCACACGTCCGTGTTGCCTTGGCCAGCTCCAAGTTGTCCACCACCAGCAACTTTCGGGAGTTGGCCGTGGAGGCTGACAGGATTTTTCTCGCCAGCTGACAGCAGTGTGTGGCCGCTCTACTGCCTGCCCATGCTCTTCCACCACCGCCGGTTGAGGCTGCATGCATCACCGCGCCAGCAGTTTCTCGTCAGCAGCAGGACTCAGGGGGACTGTGCTTCTACCATGCTAGGTCTGGAACCAAAGCCAAGCAATACCGTGCACCATGCACTTCCAGCAGGGCGGGAAAAGCCAGGGCCGGCGCTCAGTAGTAGCCCTGAGCGTTGGCCAGGACGGCAGCCTGCTGTTTATTCTGGGCACCATCTCTGGCCGGTGGTTGCTAGTTGATTCGGGCGCACAGCGGAGCATCCTGCCTGCGACACCAGTGGATGTAATGGCCGGTGGATTCAGCCCCCATATGGATGCTGATAACGGCACCCCCGTACGCACCTATGGCACGAGGTATGTGGAGGTGGTTTTTGGAGGTCGGCGGTTCGGCTGGGACTTTGTAATGGCAAAGGTGTCCATTGCCCTCCTGGCTGCGGATTTCCTGCGTGCTTGTGGACTGTTGGTAGACATTAAAAACCGCCGCTTGATTGACGCCGTCTCCTTCTGCCCCTACCCATGTACGCTGGGGGAGGCGGGTCCCATCGGCTTGTCCAACATGATTGCCAACGGGGATGAATTTCAGCATCTGCTTGCTGAGTTTCCGGACCTCACAATGCCCATCTTCTCATCAGCAGTCACCAAGCATGGAGTGGAACACTACATCACTACCATGGGCCCCCGAGTCTACGCCTGTGCCATCATGGAGCGCCTCGGCATTGTGCGCTGCTCCGACCATGGGCCTCCCCCCTGCATATGGTCACGAAGGCTAACGGTGGCTGGTGCCCATGTGGTGATTACCGCTGCCTCAACAATGCCACAATACCAGACCGCTACCCCATCCCGCACATCCAGGACTTCTCCGTGCACTTGGCGGGGGAGGTCATCTTCTCCATGGTGGACCTTGTGTGCGAATACCACCAGGTGCCGAAGATGGCAGTAATCACGCCGTTCGACCTGTTCAAGTTCCTGAGGATGCTGTTTGGGCTCAAGGGGGCTGCACAGACCTTTCAGCGGCTCATGGACTCTGTGCTGCGAGAGATGCCGTTCCTGTTTGTTTACCTGGACAACATTCTCGTGGCCAGTACGTCCGCAGCAGAGCACCTGGTCCACCTCTGGTAGCTGTTTGAATGGCTCAGCCAGCATGGGCTCATCGGCAACCCGGCAAAGTGCCAGTTGGGCTTGCCAGCCATTGATTCCTCAGGCACTGGGTTACAAAGGACGGAGCAACCCCCCTCCCTGACAAGGTGGATGCCGTCGCCAGGTTCCCACGCCCGAACACAGTGAAGTCCCTGCAGGAGTTCCTGGGCATGGTGAACTTTTACAAACGATTCATTCCCCGGGCGGCTCATCTCATGCGCCCCCTGTATGAGGTTCTGAAGGGTAAGGACCCCAGGGGCCCAGTGGACTGGTCGGAAGAGAGAAACTCAGCGTTTGAGGACGCTAAGGCTGGGCTGGCTGACGCCGCCTTGTTGGCGCACCCATCACCAATTGCTCCAGTAGCACTCACCACAGATGCCTCAGATTATGCCGTGGGGGCAGGTTATGAGCAGTGGGTGGGCGGAGCCTGGCAGCCGCTTTCTTTTTTCAGCCGCCAGCTGTGCAGCAGTGAGAGGAAATACAGTACCTTCAACTGGGAGCTTCTTGGCCTGTTTCTTGCCATCTGTCATTTCCGGTTCCTGCTGGAAGGCCGCCGGTTCTCTGTGTTTGTGGACCACAAGCTGCTGACATTCGCCATGGCCAAAGCCACCGAGCTGTGGTCTGGGCGCCAGCAGTGCCAGCTCTCTTACATCTCGGAGTTCACCACTGACATCCGGCACGTTGCCGGCAAGGACAACTTCGTCGCCGACTGCCTCTCCCGGGCGATGTTGGGGGCTGTCCACTTGGGACTCGACTATGCAGCCATGGCTGCAGACCAGGCTGCTGACACAGAAGTGCAAGCCTATTGGACTGTTGACACCGGGCTGCAGTTGAAGGATGTGGTGTTGGACAACGTTGGGGCCACGCTTCTCTATGACATCTCCACGGGTTAGCCCTGGCCCATGGTGCCAACGGGCTGGCGGTGATGGGTTTTCGACGCCATCCATGGCCTTTCACACCCAGGCGTGAAGGTGTCAACAAAGTTGGTGGGGGCCAGGTTCGTGTGGCATGGCCTCAGGAAGGACGTCAAGAACTGGGCAGGCACCTGCATGGCGTGTCAGCATTCCAAGGTTCACCGCCACACCAAGGCACCCCTGGTGCTGTTCCCAGTGCCTGGGAGGCGTTTTGACCATGTCAATCCTCCCATGGTTTCACTCATCTCCTTACCATGGTGGACAGGACCACTAGGTGGCCAGAAGCTATTCTGTTGTCAACCACCACGCCGGTTGAGGTGGCCCAGGCGTTCATCGGGTCCTGGGTAGCCTGGTTTGGCATGCCATCTGACCTCACTTCTAACCGGGGCCCATAGTTCACATCCGAGCTCTGGACTGCAGTCGCTGAAAGCCTAGGGGTGATGCTGCACCGCATCACGGCGTACAACCCGCAGGGCAACGGCTTATGTGAGCAGTTTCATCGTTCTATGAAGGCCACTCTTCGGGCCAGCCCCACAGACAGTAGCTGGGTTGACTGGCTCCCATGGGTCATGCTTGGCCTGCGGACCATCCCTAAGGAAGACCTCCAGTCCTTGTTGGCCGAGCTGGTTTATGGCCAGCCACTGCGGGTCCCGGGGAATTTCTCCCAGACGGCGTGGCCCCCTGGTCTGCTGCCTGCCAACGGGCCGTGTTCCAGGATGCTGCCGGCGCTTTCACTCCAGTCTCAACTTCATGGCATGGCCTCCCTCAGTCTTACTTCCCCAAGGACCTGCAGTTGGCCGGGTACGTCTTCATCCGGCACGACGCCCACCATACCCCCTGCGGCCAGGGCTCGAAATTAACTTTTTTCCTCAGTGTCCCACAACTGTCCCGAATTCTACTTTGTATTGTCCCGGATATAACCAACAGTGTCCCAAAATTTAATTCTTGTCGTCGCCCCCCCCCCAATTATGCAGAATACATATAATTTGATCCTTTTTTGTCACTTAATCATATCACCATGGACTCTGATCCACCATATAAGTTTAAAATACTTATTCTTTTATTAAACATATGAATATTAGTCTGATCTGTTGCCTCTCCTAGAGTAGAAGGGAAGAGAGTTGTTTTAAGACATGTTTCTATATATCCAGACTAATTTATCATTATGTCAACATTAAAGAATTCTAATTTTTATTTTTCAATTCATTATTTGGAACCCTCTATCTGGCAATCAAAGTGGTATGAATGATAATCCAAAAACAGAAGTTACATAATACAGTTTAATAAATGTATCTGTTTTCAGTTGTAATTACAAGTTATCATCACATCAGTAGTACTATAGGAATATCATTTTATCTTCTATCATCATTTATGAATGTCAGTCATCTTGCTTTCACTCATTCAACCACCCCACCAGATCTCCCCCCTTCACATTTACTCTCTGTCGTTAAACATGGGTCGGCGTGTTCTCTGGCCACTTTGCCACCACTTCTCAACTGCCTGCTCTGCATTATAGTCCTCAACCTCAGGGCCATGCAGTGATATGCGGAGGAGGGAATTTAGCATTTTGTTAGAGAGTGATCCTCTCCAGTCAGACTTAATCCTTTTCATGCAGGAGAAGCCTCGCTCACAGCATGATGTTGACATCGGGAACACAAGCAGTATCTCTATAATCACCTGCATGTGGGGAAACTGTTCAGGCCTCCCTATGGCACCTTGCAAAAGTCTCTGCCATAACACTTGAGACTGAAGATGCCTGAAGTGTCGATGCACTAGTACCTTAAGGTCAAGCCACTCCTGTTTCGCTTCCTGAATTGATCTGAAGTCCTCACATGCTTCAAGAATTCCCTTAAAGTGAGTGACAAAAGTCTCAAGATCAGCCAGGCCAAAGGTAGCCAGGTCAGTGATGTCCTCTGGCCAGTTGCTAAAGTCAAACATGGTGGCAGCAGCTTTAAAGACACCATCATCAAGGCTGCCAAACCGTGTGGTGACATAGTCACAGAAGCCATCGATAAGTTTTTCTTTCACTTTGTGGAGGTTGTCATCAACCACTTGTTTCCTGTTGAGTTGTACACCAGAGTAGGTGTTTCCAGGAAAGGGCTCCACTTCATCCAGGAACTGCTTCAGATGCTGGCCTGGGACTGTCTGAAATACACAATAAAAAAATAAAAAAAAGTCTTTCACTGTCACAATCACTAAACATATACTGTAGCATACAAAATTATCTCTAGGGAGTTTATTTACCAACTATTAATTGTGTTTACCTTCATGGCTCCTGAATTTACTTTTTAAGAAAAAACATATGTTCATGTTATAATAATATAACATTACATAACATAGTATGGTATAATGTTGTATAAAACTTTTTCTTAAAGCCCCGATGATGTCTTTGAGCCAGACCCCTCTTTTGTTTTAATATAGATGTAGAAGACAAAAACATTATCAATTGTAGAAGCAATGTTATTACAAAAATGGTGAAATGCAAAATTTGTACATGAGCATTATAAACTTAGTCATTTTGATATTTTTCTACAGCATTATTTTAGTC
Organism: Lampris incognitus; assembly: GCF_029633865.1. Taxonomy (NCBI): domain Eukaryota; kingdom Metazoa; phylum Chordata; class Actinopteri; order Lampriformes; family Lampridae; genus Lampris; species Lampris incognitus. Next base: position 46,936,253 of record NC_079214.1, on the reverse strand, counting down.
TTTGGTTTCAACAGAAATACACGTATTTTTTTCGGCCTGTTGGGGGAGGAGCCCTGATCCAAAAAAATGCAGACATGCACATTCAATTGTAGCCTTGCTTTGGCGTGCAAAATCTACTGGGCGATTAGCTAGACACAAAAACTACAACAACTGGAACATTACTCTCTCTTAACATGACACATTATTCTCATACCAGAGTTGATTGACAAACTAAAATTACCTTGCGATCCCCTTTCTAATCAGCACCCGATCTGACAGAAGTTCTTGACAAAAAAAAAACCCTTTGGCTCATGGACTAAAAAAGAATGATTAGCTACCATGCCTTACGTTTTTGCAGCTAAAGATTCTAGCCTAGTCACTGACTGACTGACTGACTGAACAAAGAAAATACAAAAATGATAGCATAGGCTACACCTCTTATTCTGATCAACCGTATTTCACATAATTTTCACAAACATCAAAAGAACATGAGGCCGCATTTTAGGACGTTTGTAGCTGCTATGCATTGTAAGGCACAATTCAGGTGCTAGCGTTAGCTATCGCTGAGCACTAGCTAACATTGACAGTTAAGACAAATAACTTACCACAGGGGAAGACGATGAATGATGACCAGGACTTGGGATGGCTTCATTTCGGGAGTCGGCAGTATTGGGGCTTGCATCAGGGGGCTGTTTATTCAACCACCTCAGCATTTCTTTCTTCTTCTTCTTTTAACTGTCATTGATGATGGTCTATTGCTCTGGCTCTATGAATGTTGCATTGGCGCGAGTCAAGCAGCAGCCACTGGCAGAGTGGATGACGTAGAATGCATTCTATGATTTGCACGAACAGGTGATTGACTGCCCTATCGTGAGGTGCCGCAAGAACGTAAACCTTCTGTAGTTTCGTTGTTCACACGATTTTATTAAATTATTCAAACGACAAAGTAACGTCTAGATACTCATAATTAATGACTTTGCACATAACACCTATTTCGAAATTTACTTTGACATTTTTTTTCACTGTCCTGAAATTGTCCCAGACAAAATATATTTGTGTCCCAGTAGGATTTTTTATGGTCCCTGGGACATCATTAATTTCGAGCCCTGCCTGCGGCCCCCCTACGATGGCCCCTTCCATGTCCTGGTGGCGGGGGCTAAGAACTTTGTTGTGGATGTCGGTGGTAAGCAGGAGCGGGTTTTGGTGGACCACCTCAAGCTGGCTCACCTGGACTTGGACAGGCCGGTTCAACTGGCCCAGCTCCCTCGGCATGGATGCCCCCGTGCCCCTACACCTGTCAAGAGGAGCCGTTTTGGCCGCATTATTCATCCCCCACCACGTTGATTTTTTTTCTCTTTTTGTCATGGTGAATTCTGGGGGGGCGTGTGTAGTGACCTACTTGCAGGTTAGATATTCACCATGTGGGCCAGAGACGGTCCTTTTAAGACAGTGGGCGGAGGTTAGCAAGGGGTTTTGTGGGTAGACACGAGGCTGAGATTTTTAGCATTATGAACTGCTGACTTAGAGTTTGTTGGAGGAAATAAACGACCCCACGGCTGTGTGGTCAAAAGGAGAAGTGGTCTCGTCTCCTTTCTTACATCCTCCACACTATCCCTGTCACAGAAAGAGATTAGGTTGAAAATCGATAAACTTTCCCTTTAAGGTGGTTGTATTTGACAATTTGCCATGGAAGGGCACATGTATGCAGATTTTCATTTCAACCCAACAGTACACCAGCTGATTTCACTGATTAACAAGCCTTCAGCCAGACAGGGGAAGACTAGTCAGTGAAATCAGTTGGTGTAGTGTGACGATGACAAGAAAACAGACATACACATGGCCTTCAATGGCACATGGTTGAGTATTGCTGCATTAGGGTTAAATCATAAATATTAACTATCACCCCAAATGATTGCATTACCGTGGAATATAATTTTTCCTTTTTTTTTTTAAACATCCTTCAGAGGAACATTTTAGAGCTCGACTTTCTTCAAGATACTTGTGATGAACAGGTCCCAGATTGGAATACTGTCCAAATGCCTCCTAATTACCCAACCTGTCCAATTTACCTCGTTCCTCTGTCTTTATATTCTGCTTCCTTCTTACTCCGTCACTCTCAGAGTATTATCATGAGATCAATGCTGTATGCCCTGACTGCCAATAAACACTGGAGAAGGTTCCCAAGCAACAGGCCCCCCATCCTCCACCCCCCCTCCTCTCTTTCACATCCTATTCTTTTCTCTGCCTGTGTGGAGTGTCATCTACCTTCCTCCTATGGCTTTGTTTGCACAGGGTCACAATGAGGTGGCAGCACAGAGCAACAAGCGCACTCATGCACACACACAATTTGGAACCCATTAGCTTTGCAAGGGGGATGAAACTGAAAGGCGCCCTAAGTGACTCAGTGAGGGGGTTGAGAGACAAAGATAACCTCTTTTTCTGGTCGTATCTTTAGTTGCTAAAATCTGCGTAGGTGATGTTTAGGGTGGGAAGACAAAGCTTTCAGTTGGTTCAAATATCAGTGCTACAGTCTTAAAGTGAAACTAAAAGCGAGGATTAGAACCATAAAGATCAGTCAGGTGAGGAAACTGCAGAACCTCAGAACTAAACTAATATTTTGACTGACTGAACCAGAATATGGACATGGGCTGGGTAAAGTGCGAGACAAATTTAGTTTCAAAAGAGAGGAAAGGGTGAGCAGATGTGGATCTAAAAATTACCACTGTCACACTGTCTAATTGATGGCTATTACTAGGCAATTTCACACACCAGGGTCAACTGGGGCTTCTAGTTCCTCCTTTGTTCTTAAAAAAAATATCCTGTCCACACAAGCAGTTTAAAAAAACAATCTCCGTCCAAATGAAAATGCAAAAACACAATGGAAGCGCTGTCGAGCATGCCAAACCAACAGGTGGAGATATAACCCTAACCCTAAAGCTATGTTGGCCAATTAGAAGCCTGAAAAAAAGAAGCTAAAACTCCCATTTTGCCTGTATACACGTGAACACCAAGTTTCTGAAGATCTTAACCCTAGAAGGAGTTTTCCAAAAGGTCTGTTTTCAATGACCTAAAACATAGTTTGCGTGTGGACAAAAGGCCAAAACGCATAAAAAAGCTACTTTTTAAAAATACCCATGTAGTATGTGTGGAGTAGGCCTAGGACAGGCTGAATACAACAGTTTTAGAGACACAGTGCCAATAAATCCCCAATTTATCATAACTGTGCTAGATCGTTTTTTGAGTCAACAAGAAGCAAGAAAACCCTTTTCTGTAAAATATGTTACACAACAGCAAAGCATGCCAGAGAATTAAGTAGGCCTTATTTTTGCTTGTTTTGGTAGATTGACCAGCAGTAAGACCCTCCCCCTGGTGTCCCTTACCAGTCGCTCCTCTGCTGAAAGGGTCCTGAAGCGACCTAGAGCCTCCTTGATGATGCTGGTCTCCTCCAGATCAGGGCACTCTGCTACAATAATCTTCCTGTTCTCCGCCAGCCATGACTGGAAACCTGTTTTTGGCCTATTGCAAATGACAACAATGATAACACAAATCAGTCACCAAAGGCAGCTTGCTAACAAATGGTGAATGATGTTTACAGTAGAGGGTTAATATAGTCTATATAAAATAAGATAGTGGATTGTTTTTTAGGTGCTTTGGATTTGAAAATAGGTTTTCTTTAGCGGTGTCAGTTTTTCCCTACAGAAAGAGAACATGGGGGAAAAAAATCTCTAGAATTATATTTTGTGTTTAATCTTCTCAGATATTCACATGCTCATGGCTGTATTGTTTTCTGTGTTGTCTTCTCTTGGTGAGATTGGAGGGACCTCAGGCTGCTTCAGCCTATCCATAGCTGCCTCCACATTCTCTTGAGCCTTCTTATTCGCTGCCATCGGGGCAGTCATCTGTAGCAGCGTAGACTGGGTCTAGGAGAAAAAAAATCAATTATTAGAAAAGAAAGCCACTTCATTTTGTCATTGTATTCTTACAACAAATTGTATTGTGAAAATGAATTTGTTCTCTGCATTTAACCCATCCTATTGTATAACAGCAATGGGCAGCTGCAGCACCCAGGGACCAACTCCAGTTCTTCTTTCCATTGCCTTGGTCAGGGGCACAGACAGGAGTATTAACCCTAACATACATGTCTTTTTGATGGTGGGAGGAAACCGGAGCACCCGGAGGAAACCCATGCAGTCACTGTGTGCAAACTCCACACAGAAAGGACCTGGGATGGCCAGGGGTTCGAGCCCAAGACCTTCTTGCTGTGAAGCAACAGTGCTAACTGCCGGTGGTTAGTAGATTTTTATATCTATCTGTCATATTTCATTAAAAATATAAACTGTTGATTGGCTCCCATTGTTGATTGGTTTATAATCAATGTTCAATTCCACTTCATACTCTCATATCCAGACTAAAATCAGAAGGGGAATTTATAAAATTGCAATAATAATTAAAAAAAAAATCAAACCTTTGTCTTAGGTCTGTGGACCAGTGGCTTGAGGACAGGGTTTTTATTATTTTTTCCTGCGGAGCCACTGAAAGGTAAAGGCTTCTTGATGGACATCATGTTGTCCAGGATATTGGTAACTCGGGGCTGACCAGGTGAAGCAGACGACTTCACTGAACCCTGAATCTGTGAACACATTCAGTTCAAACACCTTTACCATTTTCCCTGTAATTTGTGGGTGTTTGATTTAACCACACAACGAGCTCAATTTATCACCAGCCTTCATCATCATTACCATAGAAATGATTTTCAAAGAATGTCTCAATACCAAATATAACTGATCCTAAATGTGTTAGCTCTTAGCCAATAAATATTTGGAAGACATTTTGTAATGTAAGAAAACATTAACTCCATAAAATAGACAAAAACAATCCACACATTGTGAGAGTTTGCTTTTGTAAGCTGTACCATTTCCTTGATGCAAAGAACTCTACTTTGTGTGTTTTATATGTCTACTGATGTTTATGGGACATAAGCTTTTGATGCACAAGTCAATGCACAAAAAACACCCTCCACAGCCAAAATAGGATTAGCCTCTCTGGAATGGGGCAACCCTGAGCATATAGTAGATATAAAAAGTCTACACACCTGTTAAACTGGCATGTTTTTGTGATGTAAAAACAACATGAAACCAAGATAAATCATGACAGAATTTTTTCCACCCTTAATATGAAATTGCAACCTTTGAAATTGAGACCAGCTATGTTGTATGGTTTGGAGACAGCAGCACTGACGAAAAGACAGGAGGCGGAGCTGGCAGTTGAAGATGCTAAGATTTTCATTGGGAGTGACGAAGAAGGGCAGGATTAAGAAAGAGTATATTAGAGGGACTGCTCAGGTTGGACGGTTTGGAGACAAAGCAAAACAGACAAAATTGAGATGGTTTGGACATGTGTGGAGGAGAGATGCTAGGTATATTGGGAGAAGAATGCTGAATATGGAGCTGCCAGGGAAGAGGAAAAGAGGAAGTCCAAAGAGGAGGTTTATGGATGTGATGAGGGAGGACATGCAGATGGCTGGTGTGATAGAAGAAGATGCAGAGGACAGGAAGAGATGGAAATGGATGATCCACTGTGGTGACCCCTAACGGGAGTAGCCAATAGTAGTAGTAGAATATGAAATTGCAACCTATAAAGATAAAGTGAAAATCAGAAATATTTTAGGGAAAAAAAAACTTACAATAATGTGGTTACATAAGTGTGTGCACACTTTTATATTTGAGGATGTGCTATGTTCAGAATTAACAAATCACATTCAAACTCATGTTAAATAATAGTTAGCATACACCTGCTATCAATTAAAGTGACTGTGATTAACCCCAAATAATGTGCAGCTCTTCCTGAAGGATTTTCCTGACATCTTGGTTGCATCCAACTGCAAAAGCCATGGTTCACAAAGAACTTACAAAGCATGAACGGGATCTCATTGTTGAAAGGCATCGATCAGGAGAGGGGTACAAAAGAATGTCCAAGGTACTAGATATACTGTGGGACACAGTGAAGTCAATCATCAACAAGTGGAGAAAATATGGCACAACAGTGACATTACCAAAAGGACTACTTCTTCTTTCGGCTTGTTCCCTGTTTCCCAGGGGTCACCACAGCGGATTTCATAGTTTCCATCGCTACCCTGTGAGGGCAGTCTTGTCAATCTGCATAATGATTTGGCAAAATGTTACGTCGGCTGCCCTTCCTTACACAACCACTAACCCTATGGACAGGGGCATAGGTAAAACGCTGGATGCCATCCCAGTATTCATGAACTTGCGCCCATGCCTGTTGCCATATGAACTGGATATTAATATTGTGAATAAATTTAATATTTATCCTAAACTGTAATATTAAATGTAATTTTAGCTTGCTATCTACTACTACTTTCGGCTGCTCCCGTTAGGGGTCGCCACAGCGGATCATCTGTTTCCATTTCTTCCTGTCCTCTACATCTTCCTGTCACACCAGCCACCTGCATGTTCTCCCTCACCACATCCATAAACATCCTCTTTGGCCTTCCTGTTTTCCTCTTCCCTGGCAGCTCCATATTCAGCATCCTTCTCCTGATATACCCAGCATCTCTGCTCCACACATGTCCAAGCCATCTTAATCTTGCCTCTCTTGCTTTGTCTCCAAACCATCCAACATGAGTGGTCCCTCTAATATAGTCGTTCCTAATCCTGTCCTTCTTCGTCACTCCCAATGAAAATCTTAGCATCTTCAACTCTGCCACATCCAGCTTTGCCTCCTGTCTTTTCGTCAGTGCCACTGTCTCCAAACCATATAATATAGCTGGTCTCACAACTAGGGATGCACCGAAATGAAAATTCTTGGCCGAAACCGAAAACCAAAAATGAGGAAACCAAGGCCGAAAACCAAAAGAAGTGATTATGTCAATTATTAGAACCATTGCATTTATGGCTATGACTGTGTACTAACCTCACTAAAATCAAGGCATTGCAATTCAAAGAATAAATCAATTACAAAAGTATGAAAATATTTATTTTGCACTGACATTACAACAATGCACAATATAAATTAAAATTCAAAACAAAACGTTTAACTTGACCCCACTCATGGACACATTAAATAATAATGTACAGGCCTATAACTGACTGGCCTGCTGAAAGATTGTAAAATTAAATATGTTCTCTCATAAAAACACGAAGTGCATTTAAGTCAAGTGCCTTTTAAATTTTTCTCTGTAGGACTACTACAACAAAGTGCATTCAGAACAAGTGCAACTGCTGAAAGATATAACAATATTTTCTCTGTAGGCCTACAACATAACAGTGTATCAAAACAAAGATTGCCATAGCCTGTAGGCATTTAACAGCAACAAATGCACCAAGAATTGTGGATGTGCAAAGTGGAAAACAAATATTTTAACAATAGACACACGCCCATTCTACTTCTTGAGGTAACGTGGCAGGTTTTTCTTGATGAAGAGTAGCTTCTCTGCTTTATCACAGTGAAGTCTGTTCCTCTTCTCATCGAGAACATGAGCTGCAGCACTGAACAGTCTCTCGCTGTCAGTGCTTGTGCACGGAGCAGACAAGTACTTGCATGCCATCTTTGCCAGGTCAGGAAAGCGGCCATGGTTATTTCTCCAGTAGGCAAGAGGGTTATCACTTCTGGAGATGGGGACTTCAGACAGATAACCATCCAACTGTTGAGCGGTTGCACTTGTTGTCTGCCTGATATTTGAGAAAGATAAAGGGCCAGTGCATAAACATTTTTGTCAAATAAAATAAAAATTGTCTAGCAGAAAAATAAAATCATCTGATAGTCACATATAGTAAGTCAGAACAGAATAGCCTACCTATTATTTGGGGCACTCTCTTGCAGGATCTCATTGAATATATCAGACAAGGAAGGTGCATGCCCCGCATCTGGTGCAGAGAGACGAGTCCTTTTTTCTGCGCTCTGCTCTCCTGCTGCGCTTTGCTCTCCTCCCGTGCTGTGTGCTGGTCCATCTCCAAGCGGGTTGTCCGCATCCATCGCAACCTGGATCATTTCACGTGCGCGCTGCTTTAATCCCACATCCAAGTAATGATCCTTGTAACGCGGATCAAGTACAGTCGCGATGAAGTGCAGAGGATCCGAATAGATCCCAGTGAAACGTGTGTTGACAGACTAAGAGTGTGCTTTTCATTGTTTTCACTCCGTGGTCCGTCTCAACCTCTTTGCTTAGAAGACGCTTTAGTGCCGCAATTAACGGAATAATGTCTGCTACAGATACATCAGCGGAGCTGATCTCTTTAGTTAACTGCTCAAAGGGGGTAAGAAGAGAGAGAATGTTCTCTATTAAGACCCACTGGTGTGAAGTGAATGTCGCGGGGAGCTTGTGATCTGCGCTGTATGCAGCCAAGACTCGCTTTTGCGCAAAGAGGCTTTCCAGCATGTAAAAAGTGCTGTTCCAGTGTGTACTCACATCTTGTTGAAACCGTTTTATTGGTGTTCCAAACTGATCTTGCATAGACTGTAAGTGGGAATAGGCCAGCTGAGAACGTTTAAAGTGGCCAACAATTCTTCTGCCTATAGCCAATACGTCTTTTACGCTGCGCTGAGACAACAATCCCTCATTCACAGCCAGATGTAGTGTGTGGGCCATGCACCGTATTCCTTTCAGCTGGCTGTCTTCTATCGCTTTTGCCATATTTCTTGCATTGTCACTGACTGGCATGCACTTTAGATCGGTCGATATGCCAGGTGTCGAACATATTGGCGAATGCAGCAGAAACGGCTGCTGCTGTATGTGACCCTCTAAACTCTTGTGAATGGAGCAGAATCTTTTGCAGCTTGAAATCTGTATCGATCCACTGTGCGGTTAGACTGAGTATACTGGTGAGGCTGACGTCTGAGCTCCATATGTCGGTCGTGAAACTGATCGCTGTAATATCTGATGCTATAAGCTCATGGACATGAGTTGCAACAACATTAAACAGCTCAGGTAAACACACGTCTGAGAAATGCCGTCTGCTTGGCATGGCATAACGCGGCTCAATGTGATCAATCAGCCTACGAAATCCCACATCTTCTATGACAGAGAATGGCTGATCATCTAAGGCAATAAACTCCATAATTTTTTGTGTTATGCCCTTTGCCTTAGCACCATCACTGGAAAACTTTCTTGCCTTTTCAAATAAGTCCGCTACAGACTTTTGGGCCATTTTCGGCCGAACATTTTCGGTGGCCGAATTTTCGGTGCATCCCTACTCACAACCATCTTGTAAACCTTCCCTTTAACTCTTTCTGGTAACCTTCTGTCGCAAATCACTCCCGAGACTCTCTCCACCCACTCCACCCTGCCTGCACTCTCTTCTTCACCTCTCTCCTGCACTCCGTTACTTTGGACAGTTGACCCCAAGTATTTAAACTCATATGCCTTCGTCACCTCTACTTCTTGCATCCTCATCATTCCACTGTCCTCCCTCTCATTCAAGCATAGGTATTCCATCTTGTTCCTACTGACTTTCATTCCTCTTCTCTCCAGTGCATACCTCCACCTCTCCAGGATCTCCTCAACCTGCACCCTACTCTCGCTACAGATCAGAAAGTCATCCGCAAACATCATAGTCAACGGAGACTCCTGCCTGATCTCATCCGTCAACTTGTCCATAACCATTGCAAACAAGAAAGGGCTCAGAGCTGATCCTTGATGTAATCCCACTTCCACCTTGAACCCATCTGTCATTCCAGCCGCATGCCTCATCCTCACGCTTCCTTCATACATATCCTGCACCACTCCTACATACTTCTCTGCAACTCCCGACTTCCTCATACAATACCACACCTCCTCTCTTGGTACCCTGTCATATGCTTTCTCTAAATACACAAAGACAATGTAACTCCTTCTGACCTTCTCTATACTTCTCAATCAACATTCTCAAAGCAAACATCGCAACTGTGGTGCTCTTTCATGGCATGAAACCATTCTGCTGCCCGCTAACCGTCACTTCTCCTCTTAACCTAGCTTCTATTACTCTTTCCCATATCTTCATGCTGTGGCTGGTCAACTTTATACCTCTGCAGTTACTACAGTTCTACACATAGCCCTTGTTCTTGAAAATCGGTAACAATATGCTTCTTCTTCACTCCTCAGGCATCCTCTCACTTTCCAAGATTGTGTTAAAACTCCACTGCCATCTCTCCTAAACATCTCCATGCATCCACAGGTATGTCATCAGGACCAACTGCTTTTCCACTCTTCACCCTCTTCATAGCTGCCCAAAAGGACATCCCTCCAAAACTGATGAGAAGACAAGTAGAAAACTGGTCAGGGAGGCTGCCAAGAGGCCTACAGCATCATTAAAGGAGCTGCAGGAATTTCTGGCAAGGACTAGTCGCTTCCTACATGAGACAACAATCTCCTGTATTCTTCAGATGTCTGGGCTATGGGGTAGGGTGGCAAGATGAAGGCCTTTTATGACCCCCAGGTGGTCAAAATAATGAACAGTAAGCACCTTGCATAAGTTTCATTGATTTACTATTTTGTGGGATTTCTGATTTTTTATTTATTGTTTGTTATTTTTTCCTTTAATATAGTAAGGGCTGAGAGAGCCAGGCCATATGCATTTCATTGCATTTGAAGGTACATAGACTTTTTTATATGTATATGACAATAAAGTAAACTTTTCACATGAAAAAAAAAAACAACAGCAAAGCCAGGCTAAATTTTGCGAAACAATACACCCAGTCTCCCAAAACCATGTCGAGAAATGTGTTCTTGTCCGAGACTGAGGTTGACCCTTTTGGCCATAATTTCAGAAGGTATGTTTGGCACAAAAAAAACACAGCACATCACCAAAAGAACGCCATACCCATGGTGAAGCATGGTGTTGACAGCATTATGCTTTGGGGCTGCTTTTCTTCTGCTCTGAAACGGGCTTAAATCAAGGTGGAGGGAATCATGAATAGCTCCAAATACCAGTCGATTTTGGCACAAAACCTTCAGGCGTCTACTAGAAATCTGAAGATGAAGAGGAATTTCACCCTTCAGCACAACAACACAAAGCATACACCCAAAATCGACAAAGGAATGGCTTCACCAAAAGAAGATCAACGTTTTGGCATGGACCAGACCTGAATCCAATGGAAAATCTGGGGGGTGACCTGAAGAGGGCTGTGCACAGGAGATGCCCTAGCAATCTGATGGATTGAGAATGTTTTTGCAAGGAAGAGTGGGAAAATATTGCCAAGTCAATACAGACTCTTACCCAAAAAGACTTGAGTGCTGTAATAAAATCAAAAGATGTGTCAAAGAAGTATTAGCTTAAGGGTGTGCACACTTATGTAACCAAGTTATTGTAAGTTTTTTATTTTTTCCCCTAAAAGGTTTCAGTTTGTTTTTCTCTTGAATTTTACAGGTTGCAATTTCACATTAAAGGTAGAACAAGTTCAGACATGATTTATCTTGGCTTCATTTTTTCACATTACAAAAACCTGCCATTTAAACAGGGGTGTGTAGACATTTATATCCACTGTAAAAGGACTTTGCTTCTTCAGATGTTAATCTGACATAATAGAAATTACCCTCAAATTAAAACTCACAATCTGTGATCTGTTCTCAGTCATTCAGCCAGTTCTGATTCAGACCCCGATAAAAAGAGGAGTAAGCCAAATAAATCTGTCACTGTCCAAATATTTATTAAATTGCTGTATTAGAGAGTTACTGTATTGGACTTACTTTGAAGGGGTTAACACGTCCCTCTCTGCCAACTGAAAAACAAATCGAAGGTGTTAACTCATCATCCATGCAGAAAACATGAAACCAGTGCTGTACAAACCGAGTTGTACATAAAAAACAATTCTATCGAGTACAATAAGAACTGAGATTTTAAACCATGAAAATCAAAGTAAATTTATGAATCTATGTATAAAGCTTTAACTGCATATTATTGTTTTTGCTGCATCAGAGACCCTTAAGATAACCTTTGGATGCTTCCTCACAATTTTAAAAGCTTTCAAATAAATCCACAATAGATGGTTGTATGAATCACTCAGGAAAAAGCAGTGAAAGCAATTTCTCTGACACAGTGGATTTTTCTGCAACTTTGTGGCATTTATGTATTTGTTGGAGTAACTTTTATCAAGTCATATGTTCTCATGATATTCACGTAAGACTTGATACATCATCATTCACTCACCCTGTTTCGGCAGCTGCTTCTCCAGGGAGCCGTCTCCTTTAGCGTAGGGATTCAGCCCTATTGTATGTGGTTAAATGAATATGTTAAAGGTTAAAAGAACAGCTTAAAAGAACAGTAAATAGAGTGCAGTTAAATGAAAATCATTTCCCATCATATAATGGTGTGTTATTGTCCAGTGTTTTTCTAAAACCTGAGTACCTGACAATCATGTACAAAGATGCAGAGACAATGCTGTGCAAATCAAAGAAACTGCAGACATAAGGGCGGGGGTGAGACCAGGGAAAAGACAGGTTAAGAGGCAAGTGTGTGTGTGTGTGTGTGTGTGTGTGTGTGTGTGTGTGTGTGTGTGTGTGTGTGTGTGTGTGTGTGTGTGTGTGTGTGAGTGAGAGTGAGTGAGTGAGTGAGAGCGAGAGAGAGAGAGAGAAGTGTGTGTTCGCAAGTTAAAATGTCTTACTCAACTAGTATATATAGTTTTTAATTAATTTTTTTTGTGGATTTCCCCCCATTTTTCCTCCCCAATCATACTTGGCCAATTACTCCACTCTTCCAAGCTGTCCCAGTCACTGCTCCACCCCCTCTGCTGATCCGGGGATGGCTGCAGACTACCACACGCCTCCCCCGATACATGTGGAGTCGCCAGCCGTTTCTTTTCACCTGACAGTGAGGACTTTCACCAGGGGGACATAGCGCGTGGGAAGATCACACTATTCCCCCCAGTTCCGAACAGGCGCCCCGACCGAACAGAGGAGGTGCTAGTGCAGCGACCAGGACACATACTCACATCCAGCTTCCCACCCGCAGACACGGCCAATTGTGTCTGTAGGAACGCCTGACCAAGCCAAGGGCAACACAGGGATTCGAACCGCAGATCCCTGTGTTGGTAAGCAACAGAATAGACTGCTACACTACCCGAACACCCTATAATGTTTTAATCTGAATCATATTACTGACATAACAAAAGAAGAAAGAAAGCAACTTTATTTTTTCATTGTATTCATCCAACGAATTGTATGGTTACAACGAATTTGGTCCCTGCATTTAACCCCTTCCTATTGTATAGGAGCAGCGGGCAGCTGCAGCACCCAGGGACCGATTCTGGTTCTTTTTCCTATTGCCTTGGTCAGGGGCATAAACAGGAGTATTAACCCTAACATGCATGTCTTTTTGATGGTGGGAAGAAACCGGAGCACCCGAAGGAAACCCACGCAGACACGAGGAGACCATGCAAACTCCACACAGAATGGACCTCTGACAGCCTGGGTTTTGAACCCTGGACCTTCTCGCTGTGAGGCAACATCGCTAACAATTGACTGGGCCACCATGCCATCAATGAATTGCAATTGAACTGAGGGGTTGCACAAAGTGCCAGTATAAGATAAATAAGGATTTTCTTTGGGGAGGGGTCCTCCCTTTTTCTCCCCAACTGTATCCGGCCAATTACCCCACTATTCCGAGTCGTCCCGGCCGTTGCTCCGCCCCCTCCGCTGATCCAGGGAGGGCTGCAGACTACCTACCACATGTCTCCTACGATACACGTGGAGTCGCCAGCTGCTTCTTTTCACCTGACAGTGAGGAGTTTCACTAGGGGGACGTAGCGCATGGGAGGATCACACTATTCTCCCCAGTTCCCCCTCCTCCCTGAACAAGTGCCCTGACTGACCAGAGGAGGCACTAGTGCAGCAACCAGGACACACACCCACATCCGGCTTCCCACCTGCAGACACGGCCAATTGTGTCTTTAGGGGTACCCAACCAAGCCAGATGTAACATGGGGATTCGAACCGGTGATCCCCATGCTGGTAGGCAATGGAATAGACCGCCACACCACCTGGACGCCCCAATAAGGATTTTTTTGAACTGCGAACTGTGAATCATGCAAAGCTACTCTAGTGGAGCCCCAGAATAAAAACAGAGCTGGAATGAGCATGATATGACCTCTTTAAAATTCGCTTCAAATGTTACAGCAATTTGAACATAGCAGCGTTAACCACTGGGCCACCATGCCGCCATAAACAACAACAAAACACAGAGATTTGATGTTACTTTGTCTGTTAGCACTCAGGAGATGGCTTTATATGTGTAACAACACCAGCAAATCATCACCCTTTTGTGTTGATAGTTCAGCAGCAAATTTCTACTAACATGCTCTCTCCAAGTCAGCCTCACAAGGGCTCCGCCTGAGCAGACAGTTTATTTACTGTCTCTGTACTTTTTGTGTGCGATAAGATCCTGCCGATTAATGTTCAAAGACCAGGATAATCTGGTTTTTAGTCATAACCACCCCTGGACAATCAATGATTAAGGCTGGGAGTTTGTCACGGAAAATATTGACTTAAGTCACGGAGCAATCACGGCAAAGTTGTAGACAATCACGGAAAACTGAAAAGAAAGAGGCAGAAATCACGGAGTGTTTTAAATAGCTTGAATGTATTCAATTAACCAAGAGATCTCATGCACAGTAGTGGTAAATTATTGAAATAACATGCGCAACTGTAGCAACAGTAACAAGTGCTTGAATGAATTTTTTTTTTTAAAATAACGGGCAGTTGCCCGCTGTTTGCCTCGTCAGCAACAATGCTAATTCCGTCACAAACTTTGAGTTTGTCTTTAATCTCGTTCACGTGTTTCACGAATATGCTAGGCAGGTAGGTGCATCGGAGTTGACAGGCACTTGGAATTACTCCGATGTCACGGAGATTGCGTTCCAGATAGGACTTCAGGCCAACATTGTCCAGTGTGTGTAAGGGGATGTTGGCCTAAGTGAAAGCTTCTGTAAGTTTAATTACCTCACTCTGTCTATGCAATTGTGCGGTTTTTTTTAGCTTGAAACAGCTCTGACACAGTTTTCTGCAGTTTTCGGCTCTTCTCGGTTTCAATGGCCTGATCTGCGGTTTTCTTTTTATGGACGTTTGTCTGCAAATGCTTGTCGCAACTTGCTTTTCGAGTTTAGTCCACTGGGATGTTACACACTGAGCAAAATAACAAACCACCACTGACATGAAAAGTTTTTTCTGGGTATTGTAGTGATCGTGCTTTAGCGGAGGTCTTTGCAGTTTTACTCATTTTGAAGTTTTTGATCGGACCGTGACTAACGTTAGCTGTTCATTCATTCGCACTTCTAACGTAACCATGGGAACGTAACATTACACTAAACTTCCGCTAATTGGGACAATCTACGGGTCGGAGTGTAGGTCAAATGTACAAAGCTAGGCTATATGCGGTTCAGAAGTGATGGTTAAAATGCTTAGTGCCTATACAGATCACACTGTAGGCTACGTTAAGATTGACAGTTAGGCTACCATTCAAAACTGTAGAAAAATCACGGAAAGCACTAAAAACTGGGGAAATCGCGGACATGGCAAAAAAATGGCGAGAATCACGGAATCCGTGACACCCGCGACTTCCGTGACAAACACCCAGCCTTGACAATGATGAATAATGGCTCTCATGCATATTGTGTGTGTGTGTGTGTGTGTGTGTGAGTGAGATGGGTGTGCTTGTAGGGGTATGAGCTTGTTTTTGTGACAGATAGAAAGGGGTGTGTGTGTGTGTATGTGTATTGTGTAAGCCTTTTTGTGTGCCTGCCTCTGCCAGACTGACAGCTGTATGCATACGATGCATGACAGTGTGTGTGTGTGTGTGTGTGTGTGTGTGTAAGACAGAAGTGTTTGTAACAAGGTGGTTATTAGAGTTTATAGTGAGGAAGGAAAGAACTGACGTTTCCCGTTTGCTGCTGACTCTCCCGTCTCCATCTCCTGTTCTTCCTCCTCCAGCTCTTCTCCACCCTCCTCTTCAATATGTCTGCTATTGCAACGACCACCTGCGCCCTCATGCTGGACATGCCTGTCCAACCCACAAACTCGTATATCAGTCCGCAGGCTTCAAAATATACTTCAGGAAAAACACACATAATCTGAAAAATCAGCTCTCAAATTTAAAGCTACAATCCTGAAGATTTCCATGCAAACAAATGTCTTATATTTTTGATTGCTGGTGTCAATGATAGATGATCCACAAATATCCAAATCATGAACAATTTTGTAGCTGCTCATCGTTACTGTTGTCTAGGACCCCTTGGGAAAATTTACAGCAAATAATATTTTACAATTTCGCCAAATAGATTGTAGCAGATACAAAGTTGCTGTGGCTCACATGAAGATGTAGTAGCAGACTAATGAGACTATGAGGACCTTTATCAACAGATACTACAACCTCAACAGCTAAAACTCAGGTTCAACCATGTTCCTTAGTTTTTCTCCAACGATGTTTTGGGTTTTTTTTGGGGGGGGGGGATTGGTTAGTTTGGTCTTTTCATCTTTTTGGCACTGGGCATGATGCTGGCACAACATCACTCATGCTGTTTCATTTCTGGAGAATCTCTGGGATTTGGAGTGGTGGTCAAATATCATGTGTTGACGACAGCTTATCAGCACTTTCATGTCTGTGTCCAGTAACGTCTCTATGTCCAGTGTGCAGTGATTAATAAACTAAAACTTTTAATGTGCGATTAAGCTTTCTAGCAAACTCTCTGCTAAAAGATTTGGTGAACACAGTAAAATATATAATTAAGAATACTAACAATACTACCGATGACCAGTCCTTCCATGCCAGTGCTAAATGATGGTTGTCATTGTGGACTAGTGGCTCATTAGATCATCCTTTACACATATTTTACACCAGTTTTAAGATTCCATGTCTTCCTAGCACCCACCCTGGCCTCTTGGGGTATTCAAGTGAAGAAATAAAATATCAAGACAATCCACTTTCTAGGCTAAACACCTTCATACTTCTTTAAATAAGAAATGAAGACCAGTTCCTAACAGAACTGTGATATGATCTCATCTGCTGCTATCTATTCAACATCTCTCATACTGTCCTGTATTACTGCAACAAAAAAAGGTCCACAGTAACCTGAAATCAACAGCCTTATGGCCTAAATCTAATTTGACTTTACCTAGAACTGTGCCTGGTGTCATAGCACTCAGGCTCCTCTTCCTGTTCTTCGGACCTTTCTTCCTCCTGGACCTGTTTGGCCTTCTCCAGGGCGATCTCGCTCAGTTTTTGGGCAAGGGCAATGCGTCTGGAGTGAGAAGCATAGCGAATGGCCAGTGGCACCACATTCTGGGTCATCAGCTCAGCCAACTCCATGCAGCGGAACTCCCTATCCAGCTTACAGGAGAGCTGGAGACCACAGAGAGAGAGGGGGACACTAGATCAACTCCAAATTAGACTTTGTGATGGTAAAACTTTTATACCAGTGTCGCTATCCTTTGCTAATCAATATTACTTCCTCTCACAACTAGAGGGAGTCATTGGCCTTCCATATTGCGCTTTGTTAGTCCTTAGCCATCACGGTGCATGGTGAATCTCAAAGTTTGGAAGCATAGCTACTCAAGTGATCTCTAATTGAAGACTACATTGTAATTTGATACCAGTGAGTAACATTACGAGGTTGAACAGTGACACCAACTCTTAAATGTTGCCAGTTCATGATAAGTATATAAAGGACTTAGCAACTTTTTTTTTATTAATCCTATCATGTAGCTAAATGTTGGTGCCTGACAGATAATGTTATTTCACTTTGCAATATATTGAAATCAACCATGTTGCGTTAATACCACCAATTTTGCTCTAATAATTTTTTTTTCACAAGAAAAACTGCCCATGTTTCATGGCTACATCAGACTATTGATTGGGTGCTCTATGATAGTTGAGGAGTTAAGCCATCAGTTCTTGAGACACATTTTTAACGGCTCTCTTGGATCTAATGCGACCAGGAAGTTTTTCACTTACATCTCTTCATCTCCCTCTCAGCCTTCCTACTGTCTAAAAGTCCTGTTGACCTATAGACCACACCATTCTTTAGACCATATGCAGATGTATACTGGTATCCAAGGATCAGAAATTTCATAGTTCCATTACTATCTGCACACCATGTTGTTTATAACAAGATTTCTCAGCATGCAAGTGCCACATTTAGTTTATGCTAAAATAAGAAGTCATTAGTTGGTACACTAATACCCCTTAATTCAACGTGTTTAAGGAGACATCCCTGAGAATGGTAAGAAAGCTCTGTTAGAGGTGAGATAACTCTGAGAGGGGTCTGGAGACACCAGTTTTCTAACTCACAGCGAACATCTTCATGAGAAGCTCCTGCTGCTCTTTATGAGACTGATTCTGCCCCTCCTTGTCAATCTCATATCCACTGCCAGACAGGAAGTTATAGTGGTCTTGGAAGAGGACTGAACGCCAGTAATTCTCCTAAAGGAGGATAAAAGAAGAAAAAGAATAATGAATGGGAAATGTCAAATGTCTTCTCCAACATTTATACTTCAATTACAAATATGTGACCAGTCTGACTACAATCATCTCAAGTTGGATCTCTAACATTATGTACATGGTATGTATATACCATATTTTCCAGACTACAGGTCGTACCGGAGTATAAGTCGCACTCAGCAAAAAACACGCTGTTGCGAAGAAAAAACATATATAAGTAGCTTCGATGTGTAAGTTGCATTTATATGGTGGTACAGCAGTGATATGCGAGTCAGTGTTGTAATATCCACACCCATCTGACCCGTTATGGAGCCAACCCGCACTGCATGACCCGCTAAAATGTGCGTTAATTAACCACCTGAACCCGACCCGCAAACCTCCAAATTTAGCCTAGGCTACAGCAAAGTGAGCAGTGTTGTACTATTTCGTATTTGGGCTGTTTGCCTGCCATAATACATTGATTGCAAGGCATAGCCCATTGTATCTTAGCCTAATAGTGTCTGAGATCAAGGCTACTAAATAAACAGATGAGTTGTTCCAAACGGTGTTCTTTATTGTTGAATAGCAGCAAAACAAGTAATCTATCATTAAAGACAGGAACTCTTCTCTTTCTTGCACGCATGCACCCCCCCACACACCTATTGGTAGTGTAAACAAAAGCTATGGATATCACTTGAGGAAAAAATCACATAGGTGAAGCCTCAACACTCTAAAAGACATGCATTGACCGAAACCACAATCATAAATTGATGATAAAGCTGCTGTCATGCGTGTGTGTATTTGAGAGAGTGACAGTGAGGGGAAGAGAAGGAGGACTTCGTAATCCACAGCCTAGTCTATTGCATGCAATGTTTCTTTAAGTTTATAACTTACTTGGACCGCTGCTTTTTCACTTTTTAACCCGCTTGCCTGAACCCCTGGTATTTTCTAGTAAGCTTACCCGAACCCACGCATAACTATGGTACAGTATTTTCAGCTGAGTCACATCATTAAACAGTGACATCTAGTGGTCTTTGTTGAAATGCAGTGTATTCTCATCTCATCATCAGTTGCTTCTCCAGGGTCAGGTCGTGGTGGCAGCAAGCTAAGTAGGGCACTCCTGGGGGATCCCAAGGCATTCCCGGGGGATCCCAAGGCATTCCCAGGCCAGATTGGACATGTAGTCCCTTCAGCGAGTTCTGAGTCTACCCTGGGGTTTCCTCCCAGTTGGATGTGCCCAGAAAACCTCCAAAGGAAGGTGCCCAGTAGGCATCCTAATCAGGTGCCTGAACCACCTCAACTGGCTCCTTTCGACACAAAGGAGCAGAGGCTCTACTCCAAGCTCCCTCCGGATGTCCGTGCTCCTCATCCTATCTCTAAGGCTGAGCCCAGACACCCTACGGAGGAAACTAATTTCAGAAAACTCATTTCATATCTGCGATCTCACGCTTTTGGTCACTACCCAAAGCGCATGACAATAGGTGAGGTTTGGAATGAAGACTGACTGCTAAATTGAGAGCTTTGCCTTCCGGCTCAGCAACCTCTTCAACACAACGGTCCAGTACAACATCCGCATTACTGCTAATGCGGCACCAATCCGCCTGTCAATCTCCAACTCCATCCTACCCTCACTTGTGAATAAGACCCCAAGATACTTGAACTCCTTCACTTGAGGCAACAACTTATCCCCAACCTGGAGGGAGCAATCCACCATTTTCCAGTAGAGAACCATGGCCTCAGACTCTCATCCCGGCCATTTCACACTCGGCTGCAAACTGTCCCAGTGTGCGCTGGAGGTCGCGTTCTGATGAAGCCAACAAAACCACATCATCTGCAAAGAGCAGAGATACAATTCTGAGGTTCCCACAACAGACACACTCCTCACCTTGGCTGCGCCTTGAGATCCTGTCCATTAATATCACAAACAGAACTGAAGACAAGGGACAACCTTGGCGCAGTCCCGACACCCACCGAAAACGTGTTTGACTTTGTGCCGAGAATGCGGACACAGCTCTCTTTGGTTTTACGAGGACCGGATGGCTTGTAGCAACTGCCCTGGTACCCCATACTCCCGCAGTAACCCCCACAGAGTGCCCCCGGGGTACTCGGTCGTAAGCCTTCTCCAAGTCCACAAAACACATGTAGACTGGCTGGTCAAACTCCTATGCCTCCCTCAGCACTTCCGCAAGGGTAGAGAGTTTGTCCGTTGTTTCACAGCCAGGACGGAATTCGCATTGTTCCTCCTGGATCCGAGGTTCGACAATCGGTCAGAGCCTCCTTTCCAGCACCTTAGATTAGACTTTCCCAGGGAGGCTGAGCAATGCGATGCCCCGACACGGTATACATCTATTCCTAATTTTTTAATTTTTACTTTAAATTGTTTTTGTTTACGTCTACCATATGTGTGCTATGTTATAATTTTGTGTTATGTTTAAAGTAATCTGTATGTAAGCAACACACCAAGTTAACTACCTTGTATGTGCAAACTTATTCAGCTAATAAATCTGGTTCTCATTACAGCTGTGTACCGGTGGTTTCGAATCACTGCTACAATAGATAGTGGATTGGATCTTTTAGGGTTTATATTATGTGCATGTGTAACTAAATTGGAAGAGGATGGAATAGGTACTGGAAGATTCATGTGGACTCCAGAAACAGTCTCTGTGAAGGTGTTGGGTGTGGACCAACTGCGCCGAGTTAATTAGGCTAACTCAGGACAGCTTAAATAGCATCCGCACCCCAACAATGACACACACCAGGGAAAGGGAGAGAGCAAAACTGCAGAGACATGGAGCTGTGCAACTCTCTCCCTAGCTGCAGAGCCTGCAAGACATTTTGATTGGCATTATCCTCGTGTTCTAAATATTTCTGCTTTTAAATTACTTGACTTTTGAGCTATCCGTGACCATCTTTGTTCATGTCTCTGTACTGGAGAACCCTCACTGTGGCTAGGGTTGGGTACCGTTCACATTTGAACCAATACCAGTACCCAACAGTACTTTACCCTCTCTATAATAACAAACTGTAATGTCAGTTGTAAAAATTAAATCCAAACTTCTCAATTTCAACATTGTTATCTATCTATCTATCTATCTATCTATCTATCTATCTATCTATCTATCTATCTATCTATCTATCTATCTACCTACCTATTTTGTTATTGATTTAGAACATTTTATTCTAACACAACACAAAAAATAAAACCCCTCCCTACCTCCCTCTCCCCTCCCTACAACCTCCAGCCTGTCACAGTCACTCAGGCATAGCGTTGTGTGTGTCTCAGAGGATATACCCTGATCTAGGAGTCATAACAACGACGTTAGTTACTGTAGTGGGGTTGTCGAAAAGGGGGGGGTAGTAGATTTACAAAAAAAACAAAAAACAAAAACAAAAGATTAATTTTCGGCTCACCACTGTCCTGACTGTATTGGATTTGAACAAGCTGTAGGTTTAGGGGAAAGGTAACATAGTCTTGCTCTCTCTCTCTCTCTCTCTCGCTTTCTCCAATGTATACTCGCTCACCCAGGTGCACACTTGCAACAAACGGTAAACTGAGAGGGATTTTTTTGAAAGTCTCACAAAAAAATCTTATCAATATCTATTTTAATTCACAACACAACCCACTCTCAAGGTACCAAAAATTGGCACCAATTGATCTAAAATGAGTAGCTACTCAGTAGTACCGATGTAATTCAGTCGGTACCCTTAAAAGTATCGAGTCTGGTAACCAACCCAAGTTGTGGCGAAGCTTTGCCACAAAACAAAGACTGCTTGAATAAACTTTGTTGCACATTGGAGCTGCAGAGGAGTTGTGATTTATAAAACTATTTCACAAGCTATTTAAGCTAGTTCAACTAAACACTAAAAACCAAAGTGCTTTTAAAAGCCAGCTACAGGGTGTCCGGGTAGTGTAGCAGTCTATTCCTGCCTACCAACATGGGGATCGCCAGTTTGAATCCCCGTGTTACCTCTGGCTTGGTCAGGCGTCCCTACAGACACAATTGGCCGTGTCTGCGGGTGGGAAGGTGGATCTGGGTATGTGTCCTGGTTGCTGCACTTAGTGCCTCCTCTGGTCAGTCAGGGCGCCTGCTCGGGGGAGGGGGAACTAGGGGGAATAGCATGATCCTCCCATGCACTATGTCCCCCTGGTGAAACTCCTCACTGTCAGGTGAAAAGAAGCGGCTGGCAACTCCACATGTATCGGAGGAGGCACGTGATAGTCTTCAACCCTCCCCAGCTTGGCAGAGGGGGTGGAGCAACGACCGGGACGGCTCGGAATAGTGGGGTAATTGGCCAGATACAACTGGGGAGAAAAACGGGAACCCCCACCCCCCCGAAAAAAAAAGCCAGCTACATGGACGAGCATAAAGCAGGGCTTTTACAAGCATTCTTTGCTAGAATATAGCTCATTTTAGTTCATCATTCATTGGCTCGCTATCTTACATCTCTTACATCTAGCATGTGTGAGTAAAGGCTAAAACATAATTCTGCAAAGGGTAGACATAAATATCTCTGCAAAACAACACAGAGAAGGGGTTACTCAGGTAGCCTGTCTCACAAAAATGCAAATATGCATGCCTACACATAGTACCAATGCTTACTGGCTGAGCAATGAAGAACATCCAGTAGTGTAGCACAACAAACGCACTCATATTGTGGTTAAACATCAAAATGTATAAGAATTGCTCCATGCAAAATGGTGTGAAATTTGTTAAAGTGGATTCATACCCAAAGTTTAATGCACTACATTTTGTTCTTTTTGTTATAATCCTTGTTTTCTTTTTAAGAAATGCAACACTGCCCTCTAAGGAAGTTGTGTTAAGTTTGTTAAGCATTCTCTACCTCCAACTGTCCCTTCTCAGTGCTGGTCTGACACAGGGGTAGTTTGAAGGGCAGGATGTTTACAGCTGGCCTTGGCAGGGTTGGAGGGTATCTGGAGCCCTTACATGGGATACACCTGGCAAAGAGATCCAGAGCCAGACAACAATCAATCAATCAATCAATCAATCAATCAATCAATCAATCAATCAATCAATCAATCAATCAATCAATAAAACAAACATTGAACAAATAGATAAATGTTAATGAAATTAATACAGAAAAACAACAATAACTTTTGCAGTCATCATTAGTCGAGCTCAGGAACATGCTCTACATTATCAATTTTTGTCAAGCTCAGTCAAGGCAAGGCATGACAGCATGGGTATGAATCTAGATCGGGCTTTAATCTCAAAGCTGAGTAGACATTTAAGCGGGGCCTCTACCTGAGCTGCTGTGGATTCTCGTGAACGCCGACCACCCAGTAATGGTCTGACTTGCTCTTGCATTTCTCCTTAGTGTTACTGACTGGCGTCCAAGTGTTTCCCAGGGAGCGGTTTAACATGCGTACCACACCCTCAGAATCAACATAGCACGGAGTACCTAAAAAAACAACAACAAAGCAACCAAGCTGGAATTTTACAAAGCTCTTAATCTTAGTCAAAATAATTCAAAGTGGGTAGGAAATGCCTGATGTGTTTAAGAGTAAGTTCTCTTATCTGTATAAATTTCTCTTTGGTCATTTTAAATCAAATAACTTTTGAGAAGAAAATCAGAAACACTGTTTTCTAATCCAAGAGAGTGTCGGACAATCTGACCCTCAGCACTGAATCCGAGCCAGGACAGGTGGGATTTGCGAGAAAGTGGGAGGGGCTCATGGATGACCTGTCTCCTTCTCCTGCCGAAGTGCAACAGCTGGACACCAAGAGCCTGTTCCCCATCGAAGCCTGTGGCTGGTTACATAAAAGAAGACATATGTTTGTTAATGTGTTTGTGTGTATGTATGTACAATGTTTACACACATGCAACATCCTTTTTTGATACGTGTGTGTTGTGCAAATTAGAAGAAAAAAAAAACAGTCTGTCAATATATGGTTTGCAGTGGTTTTAACTTATAT
Organism: Lampris incognitus; assembly: GCF_029633865.1. NCBI lineage: Eukaryota > Metazoa > Chordata > Actinopteri > Lampriformes > Lampridae > Lampris > Lampris incognitus. Next base: position 46,911,937 of record NC_079214.1, on the reverse strand, counting down.
AAAAACCAATTATTTAACCAATTATATCCATTCAGAGAAAAAGGTACACTGTCAAAACACATTCATAGTTATAAAAATTCAAGCAAAACATAAAGGGTTCTGTCTGTGAAAGTGCAATATTTTTGTCTACCAAAACAATTTACTTGTAATCATTTCAAAAGTTTCATCATTGCTTGATTCTGAGTTTGTTTTATCAAGACATACTTTTCCTTTTGTTATATAGTTGATGGCTCATTTCAAAATAAGACTCAATAGCGTTCATATGTACATAAAACTCCATGAAAGTATGCAAGACATGGCTGCATCAAAATACTTGCTACTAATAGAACATACTGCATACTGACAGTACTACATACCGTTTAGCATCTTAATGCATGCTCAATAATTCAGGTAAGGAAACCCCAGAAAGTTGAATCAGCTCATCTGGACACTGTTTATTACAAACCCCAATTCCAATGAAGTTGGGACATTGTGTAAAACGTGAATAAAAACAGAATACAATGATTTCCAAATCCTTTTCGACCTATATTCAATTGAATACACTACAAAGACAAGATATTTAATGTTCAAACAGATAAACTTTGTTTTTTGCAAATACTCACTCATTTTGAATTTGCTGCCTGCAACACATTCCAAAAAAGCTGGGACAGGGGCAACAGAAGACTGGGAAAGTTGAGGAATGCTCAAAAAACACCTGTTTGGAACATTCCACAGGTGAACAGGTTAATTGGAAACAGGTGAGTGTCATGACTGGGTATAAAAGGAGCATCCCCAAAAGGCTCAAGTCGTTCACAAGCAAGGATGGGGTGAGGTTCACCACTTTGTGAACAACTTCGTGAGCAAATAGTCCAACAGTTTAAGAACAACGTTTCTCAATGTACAATTGCAAGGAATTTAGGGATTTCATCACCTACAGTCCATAATATCATCAAAAGATTCAGAGAATACGGAGAAATGTCTGCACGTAAGTGGCAAGGTCAAAACCCAACATTGAATGCCCGCGACCTTCGACCCCTCAGGCGGCAGTGCATTAAAAACCGACATCATTCTGTAAAGGATATTACCACGTGGGATCGGGAACACTTCGGAAAACCATTGTCAGTTAACACAGTTCGTCGTTACAGCTACAAGTGCAAGTTAAAACTCTACCATGCAAAGCGAAAGCCATATATCAACAACACCCAGAAACGCCGCCGGCTTCTCTGGGCCCGAGCTCATCTGAGATGGACTGATGCAAAGTGGAAAAGTGTGCTGTGGTCTGATGAGTCCACATTTCAAATTGTTTTTGGAAATCATGGACGTCGTGTCCTCCGGGCTAGAGAGGAAAAGGACCATCCAGATTGTTCTCAGCGCAAAGTCCAAAAGCCAGCATCTGTGATGGTATGGGGGTGTGTTAGTGCCCATGGCATGGGTAACCTGCACATCTGTGAAGGCACCATTAATGCTGAAAGGTACATACAGGTTTTGGAGCAACATATGCTGCCATCCAAGCGACGTCTTTTTCAGGGACATCCCTGCTTATTTCAGCAAGACAATGCCAAGCCACATTCTGCACGTGTTACAACAGCGTGGCTTCGTAGTAAAAGAGTGCGGGTACTAGACTGGCCTGCCTGCAGTCCAGACCTGTCTCCCATTGAAAATGTGTGGCGCATTATGAAGTGCAAAATACGACAACGGAGACCACGGACTGTTGAGTAACTGAAGTCGTACATCAAGCAAGAATGGGAAAGAATTCCACCTACAAAGCTTCAACAATTAGTGTCCTCTGTTCCCAAATGCTTATTGAGTGTTGTTAAAAGGAAAGGTGATGTAACACAGTGGTGAACAAGGCCCTGTCCCAGCTTTTTTGGAACGTGTTGCAGGCATCAAATTCAAAATGAGTGAATATTTGCAAAAAAACCCAAAAAAAAACAATAAAGTTTATTAGTTTGAACATTAAATATCTTGTCTTTGTAGTGTATTCAATTGAATATAGGTCGAAAAGGATTTGCAAATCATTGTATTCTTTTTATTTACGTTTTACACAATGCCCCAACTTCATTGGAATTGGGGTTTGTAGGAGAAACATTTGATCACTCATTTAAGTGACTTCGTCAGTCTCAGCTTACTGCAGATATCCCCAACCTTACGAACAGCACAGTTGCATAATGACTGAAACCAATGATCGGTTTCATATGTAAATTGCCATGACCATTAATTAGAATTACAATGGCCATTTGTACTATTCACAGAGGACTGAGGAATAGTTACAATCACAGCATTGTAAGACGGTGACAGATGTACTCTTAGCCCCCCCAACTTATCCTAACTGGGTGTTTGTCAAAGCCAGGAAGATGCCCAAACAGTGCACCAGCCGATCGGAGAGGAGAAGGACAACAGCTGTCTAAGCGTAAACCAGTGGTGATTCCATATGTGGCGGAAGTGTCGAACAGTTGAGACGCATATTTTCCAAACACCGCGTCTCTGTTGCCCCCCCCCTTTTTTTTTCTCCCCAGACTACGACATGCCTCCTCCCATACATGTGGAGTCACCAGCCACTTATTTTCACCTGACAGTGAGGAGTTTCGCCAGGGGGACAGAGCACATGGGAGGACCACGGCAAAAAAAAAAAAAAAAAGATTAAAACACATTAAGTATGCATTGTAAATCTATTTTACTATCTTCAGTCAACCAGTGCAAGTGATGGCTAGTGGACATGGATCCCACAACTTACCTCCTTTGTAACCATACAAATTGTCATTTTCGTCCAGCTGTTTCCTATTAGATTATCTGGCAAAAATAGTGTGCCAGATAGATCCACCAGTCTATGCTTCATTAAGGTAGTAAAATCCAACTTTGTTTAGTGTGCACTGACTTTTCTATAATACTGGACATGACCACTCCCCTGATGTACTTGACAGTAGCAGGGAAAATGTAGTGGTTTTAAATCTTGTTCTGCTCACAACAATTATAACACTATTTCATGTAAACTGATGGCCTGGCGGCCTGTCCAGGATGTCTCCCAGTCTGCCGCCCAATGATAGGCTCCAGTATCCGTGTGACCCAGAGAGCAGGATAAGCAGTTTGGATAACAGATGGATGGATGGATGTGAAGTGTATAACAATGTGATAAGACACAGTGTGATACGATACTGGACAATTTTCAAGATGGTTGGTAAATAATATCAGGATTTTTCCCAACTGTGACTAATGTAGCCTATACAGGCACTCTCTATAATAAACTACCCAACTGAAGTCAAGTTATTTATGCCATGGTAGGCTTGTGTGCTAATAACTAAAGAACATAGGCTTACAATAATGACAGTAATCCCTTTATTTTTGTAACAAATTGAGTATAAGTTTAACATGAATTTGTTCTTGCAGGTCTACAATAAACAGGAAAGCTTGAATTAGCAGCCCCGTAAGTAGATCCACTGCTCAGCCTCTCAGCTGTGCGAGCTTGTAGTTGAAGGTATTCAAATGAACCATTGTGTCTCCATAGTTAATAATCATACATTATATGCAGTAAATACAGTGTAAAGTGTTTTTTCTTTTGGGCAAAAGGTATGTTTGCAGTAGGTTGTGTGAAGTCACGTAACAGATGAGAATCTGTCTGAATACCTTAAAAAAGAATGCTGCCGGTGCCCCTGCACAAATATAGTTAATAAGTACATAAAACCTTGCATAAATGTGTGCCATTTTTTGGATCGGATCTTTCATCTGTAATTTTAGAAAAATCGATGTAAACCTTCAGTTATGTACATGTGTTTGGTAATCTTACCACGATGGTAGACTATGAGCAGTTGCTCCCCGTGTCCTGCCATGCAGACCACAGGCCCAGGCAGGCTGAAGAGCTCCCTCTGAAGTCCCCCTACAGAAAAGAGCCGAAGCAGCAAGGAGCTTGTGGCTGCAGCCACCCAGCCCTGGCCCAGGCAAAGGGCCTGCACATCCTCCCCCTTGGGCAGGTCCACAATCCAATCTTTGTTGGTATCCCACGATGAGAAGTGGAGGCACTGAAGCTTACTGGGATTGCAATAAGAAAGAAGAGTTTGGAAGGATTTTCCCAAGGCTCAGTTGTCCATCTGACAAACAACTGGGTTTGAGTGATTTTGGGATCTATTCCAATCACCATATTTAGAAATGTTTTGTCCTGGTACATAGAGTCACATGCCACATACATACGTGTGTGTGTGTGTGTTTGTGTGTGCGCCAGTGTGTGTAAATATGTATGCTTATGTATACCGTACAATGTGACAATAACCCGGATAAAGTGACATAAGATTTTACATGTGGTTCTTAACTTGCCCTGTCATGTGTCGTTACCGAGAGCCAGGAGAAGGAGAATGATAACATTGTCACATCCTCCCTCGCCTAGCTCTCGATAACAGGTGGCTCCACCGCCGCCTCCTCCCCGTCATTCTGCGTCTCCTGCCTGGGCTTGGCTGCAGCAGCTGCCGGGGAGGTTACGTACACAGCAGTGCCACTAACTCCACGCACACTGGGTCCCTCTGATACAGTTACTAACGTCAACTACAACCATTTTATCTTTCTCCGAATTACTATGGAGTTTAGGAGAATCCAGGTTTACATTTTGTGGGGGTTCACTTGTTTACCCGGAGCCATTGGCATCATTGCTCTCCCTCGCCTTATTGCTACTCCCCCCATCCCCCGCTTTGGTAGCTTCCGCATCTTCTACTTCCTGCTCTCTGTGTGGGCAAGCAAAGCGCTCGTATCCCACGTCCCCGCATTTGAAACACTTCATACTAAGCTACCTGAACTTACATATACCATTTGGGCTATGGGCTTAAAATATTTATAATTGATAAAAACATCAGACTATGGAATCTGGATCGGTAACATCAGTCCGATATCCAATGAGTGAATAACATCAGTATCGGCACCCAACACCAATACTGGATCGGACCCAACTATTCTATTTCTAGATCTTCCAGTGTGAAGAGTCAGCAAGGGGTGATTGTTAATAAGAAGTGCCTGTGAGCGGGCCAGTTAGACCCACGAGGACTTTGGATTTTGGCTTTTCCTGCTCAACTGGTGTCTCACTCTCTCTGCCTACATGTCACCTTTCCTCTTTCTCTGGGGTTTGTCGCCCCACTTCTTTCATTTATACTCTAGTACAGTGATGAGGTTGGCTAGTTTGTTTTTTTAGGTTATCTTGGTTTTCTTTGTGCATCCAACACACACACAACACACATTTTCTCCCCTACAAGACCTTGCTCACATGCTGATTTTACTGATGGACTACATCCATCTGTATGTTTTTGGGCTAGTATTTAGTTTCTTAATAAAATTGGTTAACCTTACTCGTGTTTGTAAGAAAGTCACTTTGGCTTTAAGCTGGGCCATGACAAATTGATGGGCTATCTGGGAAGAGTTGCTTGTTTAGGTTTTGGCCTTAGTCCTTTGGTAAGTCACAATAAAGTTGGATCAAGCCCAAGAGCTTAACTTCATCATATTCCCATGTTATTGAGCTTGCTTCCTCTCTTCTCAGTGAGTTTCACCCTAGATCGCGTTCTCAGCTTGTGAGTTGCAAGCAGCTTATCCATGATGTTATGGAGATGCAGGGACTCAACCAGAGACAAAGGTGCCCTTTGTCGGACCAGCAAAACTAAACAATGAGCTGAAAAGGGTAGATTGGGGTGTGATCATCACAGTGTTGTAGTACTTGAGTCCTGATTTTCAGGCAGGGCTCGATATTAACTTTTTTCCTCAGTGTCCCACAACTGTCCCGAATTCTACTTTGTATTGTCCCGGATATAACCAACAGTGTCCCAAATTTTAATTCTTGTCGTCGCCCCCCCAATTATGCAGAATACATATAATTTGATCCTTTTTTGTCACTTAATCATCACACCATGGACTCTGGTCCACCATATAAGTTTAAAATACTTATTCTTTTATTAAACATATGAATATTAGTTTCGGGAGTCGGCAGTCGTTTCGGGAGTCGGCAGTATTGGAGCTTGTATCAGGGGGCTGTTTATTCAACCACCTCAGCATTTCTTTCTTATTCTTCTTTTAACTGTCGTTGATGATGATCTATCGCTCTGGCTCTATGAACGTTGCATTGGCGTGAGTCAAGCAGCAGCCACTGGCAGAGTGGATGATGTAGAATGCATTCTATGATTTGCACGAACAGGTGATTGACTGCCCTATCGTGAGGTGCCGCAAGAACGTAAGCCTTCTGTAGTTTCGCCGTTCACACGTTTTTATTAAATTATTCAAACGACAAAGTAACGTCTAGATACTCATAATTAATGACTTTGCAAATAACACCTATTTCGAAGTTTACTTTGACGTTTTTTTTCACTTTCCCGGAATTGTCCCAGACAAAATATATTTGTGTCCCAGTAGGATTTTTTTATGGTCCCCGGGACATCGTTAATTTCAAGCCCTGTTTTCAGGACTTGTGACTTGACTTGGACTTGAGCACTGATGACTTGGACTTGGACTCGAGCATTGACTGCATTCAGACTCGGAAGTTGGAGATGAGGACTCGGACTTGTTAATTGATCAAGACTGTTTTTTTGTTTTTGTTAGTTTTTTTGTAATAGGCCCTAATAATTTGGCATACGATATTGATAGCTATATTAATACCATAACATTATTCAATTTCGTGCAAGGGCAGACATGTGTGTTCCACCTACATGCAGAGTCACGTGTATACCCTCATGTTCAGTAACAGTTAGTGCTAAGATGCCTAAAGAGCCCCCCCGAATTGTGCGCTTTGCTTACATGGATTTACATCAAATTCCAGGAAGAGCACTTCTAGATGTTTGATATGTAAACGCACTATTGAGGAGAAGACCGAGACAACCTTAAACTTCAACAGACATCTGTCAAGGATGCACCCGGAAAAGTAAGTCAGATGCAATCAGTTGATGATTGCATCTCATATTATGTTTGGTGATCAGTTAACGTTAGCTACCTAGCTAGCTAGCCAATGTTAGCCAAGTTATATGCTCTAACCTAGCTTGCTAATTTGTGTGCCATCAGTGTCAGTAGCTAGCTAGTTAAGTCCAATAGAATCATATCATTAGAACCAAGTTAATTTTTTATAGATAACGTTAATTTTCCAAAGCTAGCTCCATGTATGTTTTTTTACATTGTTGCCCACACAACATGTCATGTGCACAGAAAATAGCTAACGTTAGACTCAACCTTGATGACTCGGACTCAGGTAATGGGGACTTGATTCGGACTCAACTCGGGACTCTTCTTTGGGGACTCGGACACTGGCGACTCGACCTCAAGGTTTAGTGACTCGACTACAACACTGGATCATCAGTACTAACAATCCTTTCACATTACAAGAAGCCATTTGATTCACTGTTAAAATCAAACATATTGCTTAATGCAGCGTTACATAAACTTTGACTGACGGATTTTTCCACAAGCTTATCTCAACAAAATCTTGGGACAGGTTTACAGGCAGAGTTTAAAAAGATGGATGTTAGGAAAGGGGGAGATACCTGGCAAGCTCCTCTGTGCTGGTGGAGGCCAGCAGCACAGCCTCCTGGGACAGGTCAGCCATCGTGTGTCCCAGCGAGTTGGTAAGGTGCATGGCATGGTGTATGGCCGAGTCATGGAACTCCACATCGATGGCGTTATCCTGCTCATCATTGTAACCACGCACTACGCCCACCGAGTTCCACATCTTAATGAGGAGGAAAGACTGAATTCATCCATCCTTATTTTTATCCTTCCAGTAGAGCAGCCCAGTAACTCTTTCCCCAGCAACTTCCTCCAGCCCCTCCTGAGGGATTCCCAGGTGCTCCCAGGCCAGCTAGGCTATATAGACTCTCAAGCTTGCCCTAGGTCAGCTCTCCTGGGTCTCCGCCCAGTTGAATGTGCCCAGCATTATGTAGAATGTTAGGTGCCCAAATGACCTCAGCTGACTCCTCTCAGTTCGGAGGAGGAGCAAGGTCCCCTTGCATAACTGAGCTCCTCACCTATCACAGAGAGTGAGCCCCAACACCTTACAAAGAAACCCCATCTTCGGCACTTGCATTTACAAATTCACTCATCACCATCCCACTATTATGGATTCACTTTTTCATTCATTCATTATCCAAACCGCTTATCCTTACTCAGGGTTGCTGGAGCCCATCCCAGCAGTCATTGGGCGGCAGGTGGGGAGACACCCTGGACAAGACGCAAGTCCATCACAGGGCCAACACACACACACACACACACACACACACACACACACACACACACACACACACACACACACACACACACACACACACACACACACACACACACACACACACACACACACACACACACACACACACACACACACACACACACACACACACACACACACACACCTAGGGACCATTTAGTATGGCTGATTCACCTGACCTGCATGGTTTTGGACTGTGGGAGGAAACTGGAACACCCGGAGGAAACCCACGCACACATGGGGAGAACATGCAAATTCCACACAGAGAATGACCCAGGATGACCCCCAAGGTTGGACTACCTCTGGGCTTGGACCCAGGACCTTCTTGCTGTGAGGCGACCGCGCTAACCACTGCGCCACTGTGCCGCCCCATGGATTCACTTTTGTTTTTTAAAATTCCCAAATTTTTTATTTTAATGCTTTGTTTATCCTCTAAAGTTGTTAATTTCTTTTGGGCATTCTCTGCTAATGCAACACCCATGGCAGGGGTAGTGGTATCTTGCCCACGGACACTTCTACAGGAATGGCAGTACTTGGATCCTTAAATTAGGAAATTACAAATGGGTGGCCTAACAACAAGGTCTTAGAACTGACTTGAATCACTTCGGTATGGAATATGTAGTATGTTCTTGCCACGTTCACATGGGCTCTGCATTCTGGAAATTTTAAATTCCCCAAAGGAATGAATGGCAGTGTGAATGAGTATGTGGGCTGCCATAGATTTGGGATGTGTCCAGAGTGTCTCTTTGCCTTCTGTCCAGCACATGCCGAGATTGATTTCAGCCTCTTTTGACCCTGAATTTGATTAAGAAGGGATATTAAATGGATGGTGTATGTGCACATTTAGGCACAAGGATAGGCAGGTAGGCAAAGAAGGGTTTCAAGAACAGTCAGGGGGCAGAGAGCCAGGATTGGTCCAGATGCATGATTAACCACTTGAAAATAATCTATAATGAAAAGCTGTGTTGAGGTGTGAAAATAAGCATACTGTCAAGCAGTCTACATATTCTTTACTTTTCACTTTTCACACAAGTAATTCTACCACTATGTAGGCTGCTCACTGTTCACCATGAATAGATTTGAGGGGGGAAAAAACCCTCTGCAATAATGTACCGCTATATTCATATTTGTTTGACTCAATGCATTGCAATTACAAAGAGACCCAAACATGACTGAATTCATGGAGGGACATTGCAGAGGCTGTGGGATGCAGCCTGAACCTACAAATGACAAAGACCTCGTTCCCCTACCTTCAAGTTTAGTCAGTTCAGTAAGGGTAACAAATGACTTGGTACACAACAAGTTTGTACAAATATCAAGATGATGCCATTTGTTCAAAGTATGCCTAACTTCTAAATCAAGTTATGACTAAACATATAAAGAGAAAGGAAGCCTACCATGAAACGGTGAGTGAGGTGTGCGGGAGTGGAGCCCGGCTGGAAAGCCTTCTGGGGTGGTGTGGGCATAGGCCCATAAGCAGGGTGCAAGGGCACTGCTGGAGTAACAGAGGGCACTACAGCACTGCCAATGTCATCATTCTCCTCTCCATATCTATCCAGACCTAATTTCAGTGAGCCAGTGTCTGAAAAAAAACACACAAGCAAAATCTGAATCTGAATCATGTTTATTGGCTATGTAGGTTTGCACATACATGGAATTTGACTCCGGTTTCATGGCTCTCTCAGTGTACTTAACATAGAATACCAACCCTCAAAAAAGCATGTATTCAGATTCATATGGTTTTCCAATAGCTTTTTTTTTTTATGGAAAACTTTTGGAAAACTTTTTTCCAAGTTTTCCAATATTTCCTTATTGTTCATTGAGTAAAATTTGGAACCTTTTGGTCTTTTTGGCAATGTTGTTACAGAGGGTTGCTACAAAAATTAAGTCTATTAATTTATCATTTTCATTTTTTATAATCATAATTTCTCATCTCATTCCCTCAGGACAGCACAACCAGATTTCCACAAACCACTAGCTCATGGTTTACAGCTCTACAAGGACATAGTCTTTCTCCATACAAACATAAATGCTTAAACTCACCTCGTGAGTTATCATCATCCAGGAATGTCCCCCTGTTCCTGATTCGCCCTGTGGCAGGCATCAGGTCATCATCGTCATCATCATCACCAACCGCAGGGTTTTTGACAGGGGAGTTAGCGTCACTCTGTCCCTCATCCATCACCCTATCATCCTCTTCATCAAACAGATCGTCATAGGCCTTTGCTTCTTTAGCAACTGGTGCCTAATCAATGTAAAGGAAAAAGACCAGCATTAAGGACAACTCAACATGGTAAGTGAAATCTGACAGAAATGCAATATACTATGTAATGAAATACTAAGAAATATACTCTGGAGAAATATTCACAATAATGTGTATATGTTTAAAACCCCCAAACTTTTTGCTTCGAGTCTCAACCAGAATGAAGACACTGAGCTGCATTGTGAAGTTGGTTCATTCTCAGTGTACCCAATCTCCCGGGGCACCAAATCTCTGAGAAGTAAGGGAATTCCTCTGGCTGTGTTTCCAGCAAGGATTTTTATGCAGAACTTGAAGTTTCAAATTAGAAAAATTGAACAGAAAACCAAAATATCGAAAAAAATAAAAATAAAAATGAAATTATTGCAAAAAAAAAAATCCGTTTTGAGGATCGCTTCAGATGTAAAATTCAACACGCTCATAAAGAATAAAGGAAATAGGTTTTGCCAGTTACATCAATAGTGAATAATTCCTGTCAATTTTTCAATTTTCCTTCTACTGATAAGCATTTGATTTTCTTTCACAATTTCAAAGGTTCACCTAAAATTATTTAATACTAGGGCGGACATTGGCTTCTGGTGGCTCAGAGTTGAAATCCTGCTTCCATATAAAATCCATTATCTGAACTGTACCTTAGTGGTCTTCGAGCTGATGGTAGAAGATGTAGAGAGGCCATCCAACATGCCCAGACAGCCTTCTGTATCTGTGTAGACAATCTGACTTCCTGAAGGGTGCCAGGCCAGGCTACACACTGTGTAACCCTTCTCATGCTTCTGCCTGCAGTAGAGAAGAGACAAATGTCTTCAATGACATCTAAAATCTCTCTCTCTCTCCTTCTGCATCTTAACTCCTACATATAAACTCTAATCTAAGGAAAAGCAATCCCCCCCAGTAATGTACTGCTTCACATCCGTACAGTTCCAAGCATTTATCACAGGGGACTACCCAGTATAACAACAGCAGACCCACTAGGGCATGTGTGTGTGTGTGTGTGTGTGTGTGTGTGTGTGTGTGTGTGTGTGTGTGTGTGTGTGTGTGTGTGTGTTGGGGGGATTTTCATGATTTGAAAAAAAAAAATCAGAACTGGTCAACCCATTTAAGCCATCCACTGTCCGGTCAACAGTTTGTTTGCCTCTCACTACATTAGTCAGGAAAATTGAGACCTTATACTACAGAGGATTACTCATCCCTGGCCTGGCCTATGATTGTAATTACCATTCCTTAACAAATTGCGCGCACACACACACACACGGATGGACTTTCCATTGGTAAAATATGCTACATCATCTCTCCATAGTCATTATAAATGAACTTCAGTGTCTCCACTGTGACACTGTACCTTTCCACACACAACTTGCTTTCAACATCCCACACGGTCAGTAAACCCCCGATGCTACCAGCTGCCAGGAACTGCCCACATGGTGACCAGGCAACTACATTTATGAGCTGTAAGAGAACAGGGTGATTAGATGGAGGAATAAAGAAGGAAAATGTTTTGCAAAAGACTGATTTACCAGAGATTTAAACAAAGTACTGATAAAGGGGAGTCTAACTCATATGGAGTTAGCCTATGGGCTCTTTACAGGAAGAGGACAGGCTGAGCAGGAATAAGTACATCTCATTTCAAAACAAGCAGATCAGAATCTGAGTCTAAATAAATTCTGTAAGCAAAGTGTGTAAATTCAGGAAATTTACACTTTGTTCATATGAAGCCCACAGGATGTAGTACAAATATATTTTTTTTAATTCAAGTTAGGAAAATAAAGGATTTTAAGATATACTACAAGTGCAAAGGAAAAAAAGGAAGACGGAAAAGTATTTTAAAGAGAGTTGAATAGTAAGGGAACAAATGATTTGGATGGAAACCCCTACTTTAAAAGCTGCCAGAGGGTTCAACCCACTAACAAATAAATAGCTTTTTGATTAGATACAGGCTCGTCTTTGGGTTTATGGTAAAATAACTCATTACATCTTGATATATAAAATGTCATCATTTCCAGTAAACACAAAGCAACAATGGTCCAGAAAGGAATAAAATTAAAATAATGCTTGACATACAGTAATGAGATTACCATGACAAAAATCTAGTGTCTGTTTCCTTCTGCAAAAACAAAATAATTTTCTGTTAATAAATAATGAAAACATTGTTGAAAGCATTAGTAGTAGTAGTAGTAGTAGTAGTAGTAGTAGTAGTAACCCCCCTAATGCATAAGGGGTGTTGGTCGTATTAGTACAATTTCATTATTCTAAAACACAGTATATATGAGCATTACTGTTGTTATTATTATAAGTACTAGAAGCAGTAGTGCTGCTGCTAGTGTATTATTTTTAGTAGGAATAGCAATAGTAGTAGTAATAGTATTAAAAACACTACCATTAATCAAATTGAAATACTATCAGTAGTTGTAATAGAATTGTTATCATTCTTGTAAGTCGTAGTATTTGAAGTAGTAGCAGTGTACTTGTTAGAAACACTTTAAACTGACATAAAACTAGAAGAAATTAGCCCTGGAAACACCATAAATATGGGTGTGGACACAGATAACGTCACCTTGCTGAAAATGCAAAAGCATGAGTATGTGGCTGTGTCAGAAATCACATAGTAGGGCATCTGGGTGGTGTAGCGGTCTATTCCGTTGCCTATCAAAAGGGGGATCGGTGGTTCGAATCCCCGTGTTACCTCCGGCTTGGTCAGGCGTCCCCACACACACAATTGGCGGTGTCTGCGGGTGGGAAGCCGGATGTGGGTATGTGTAACACCTCCTCTGGTTGGTCTATATAGTGTGATCCTCCCACATGCTACATCCCCCTGGCAAAACTCCTCACCGTCAGGTGAAAAGAAGCAGCTGGCGACTCCACATGAATCGGAGGAGGCATGTGGTAGTCTGCAGCCCTCCCCGGATCGGCAGAGAGGGTGGAGCAGCGACCGGGACAGCTCAGAGGAGTGGGGTAATTGGTCAGATACAATTGGGGGGGGGGGAAGAAATCACATAGTAACATTCCTCATACTCACGGGGAATGTATAGCAGATTAATATAGTAATTAGGTATAATTAAGCATTACATTATCAAAAGACTGTTTAAACTGCAGTATACTCAACCATACATCTAGTCTATAAGATTGATTTTATTAATTGTTAAAAAAATCTTCTCAAATTATGAAAAGGAAACTTAAAAAAAAAAAAAGGTCATTTGCAGTGGGCGGTTCTTGTGTGGGCCGTTCATGGATCAGTCATCCATATTACTGCCTGATCAGCCTGGAGCTACAACTGACAGACGTTAAGCAGATGCATTGCATTGTGGGGCATCGGTGTCTGTTAGCTGCATACTCAAACTCTTGTAAATGTAGTATACACCTGGGTCCTTCTCATACACACAAAACTTGCATACAGCAAAGTGTAAATGCACTACATATTTATTCCATCATCACTGTTATTTTGACTAGTATGATCAGTATGTGGTTTCAGACAGCCCATGTGTATTCATAGTGATCTCACCTGTGTGATCAGGTCGTCAAAGAGAGTGCTAACATGATCCCAGGAATCTCTCTCATACAGATGAACCTTTGTTTCCACAGGTATGGCTAAAAACTGAAGACACGCAGACACGCACACACACACACACACACACACACACACACACACACACACACAACCACACACGTACGCCTTAAATTAAGTACCAGTAGTCTGTCCTGCATTGTAAATTAAATGGATTCATGAATCGAAAATAATCTCCCAAAACCTTTTCCATTCCTATTTTTCTTGAACTTTTATTTAACCAGCAAGCCAACATTAAGAAACTTACTGTCAAATGGAGACCGGACAAAGAATGGCAACAATACAAACATAAAAGTTTCAGGCAAACAGCATAAAAACGATACACAGCAGGTTGAGACAGATAGGAAACAAAATTAAACAGTCCAATAAATAGTGCAATTGTCAGATGTAGTTAGAAAAGGGTAAAAATTGGCATTTTTAATTCTTCACAACATAATTCAGTCACTGACCTTAGCAGTTTTGGGTTGCCAGGCCAATCTGCACAGGGACTTTGCAGTGCTCACATCATTGGACTTTTGCAGTAGAGGCCAGCTGGTCACCTGAGTCTGAATAGATATGGTAAGAACTGACAGACTGGACAGCACCATGACTAGAACCCACATATTATAACTATAACAGAAACCATCATAAAAATAAATGATTCACCATAGCATATTAAAATAATGACCTACCTGTTCCTCAATCTTCCACACCACAACAGAGCCATCACAGCTAGCTGAAGCCTAACAGGAGAGAGAGAAAGAACTTTGTTTTTACCCAACAGATGAGCAACTGGCTTCATGTTAGACCACAGACAAACAGTCAGCTTCGTGTTAGCCTACAAACGAGCTAGTTAGCCTACTTTATGAACAGCCCCATAGTTTGAAAAATTTACAAAGAACATTACCCAAGGGTTTTGGTACTCGAATATGGACTCAGTATTAAGTACGGTCTTGCGTCCATAGAGGATCTCCATCTTCTCTTGGAATTCAGAGCATAATAAGTCGAACTCGACAAGGCCGTACGGACTTGTGATCATTTACCAAGAACAATCGCGTAAAAGACTAACTTACTTCTTTTTTCATTTTATAAATGAATATCAAACTTTTCCCACGGAACTCAATACAGTGCAACCTAATCTATCTTTTTATTGCTATCATTAATTTATGTCTGTAAAATATTGGAAAATTGGAATCTGAACCATTCCTTCATGGGCAGAAGTACAAAAACTTGAACTATTTCAATGTAGTGATATTTTGACTGACAACGATGGTAGACAACGCTAGTTATAGTCATGGCATTTAACTGGACTTGTATTGTTCTGATGTCAGTCTTTACATAAGTTTTGGCCCCACTGGTTTTGACTTGCCACCCTTACAGGCTTGGACTTGATTTGGACTCAATAAGCTCCGGTCTTGAACTCGACTCGGATTTGCCGCGCTTAAGACCTAGTCTGGACTTAGTCCTGCCTTGGATTGTATTGTCTACAAGGCTAACATACCCTAAACATCTACACCTCAAAGATCTAACATTTTATTCTCCGAAGTTCAGTCAAGATTACTCAGGTCAGGGTGCTCAGGTGGTGCAGTAGACTAACATTTGTGACTAACACACAAGTGTCCCAATGCGGAGATTCACAGTCTGAGCTCAGGTTTAGGTGAGATTTATGTTCCACGTCGAGGTGACGTGGGTCCCTTCCATAGGTACTTATGGCGTAGAATTAGATTTATACTACTATCTAGATACAACTCTTGGACTGTTATAGCATCGTTGCAAATTAGATGGCAGTGTC
This sequence comes from Lampris incognitus, assembly GCF_029633865.1. Taxonomy (NCBI): domain Eukaryota; kingdom Metazoa; phylum Chordata; class Actinopteri; order Lampriformes; family Lampridae; genus Lampris; species Lampris incognitus. The sequence continues at coordinate 46,896,159 of NC_079214.1, read as the reverse complement.
CTGCTACACCAGAGCATTCAGATAAGGCAGGGGCCAAAGTAACCATGTTTACTTTTTCTCACATTTACTGGTAACAAAAGGCAGCAAACAGAGGGTTTACAATGGAAATGGCTTTGCTAGATCAATCAATCAATCAAGTTGCATTTTATATAGCACTTTTTTAGCTGCAACAGCCAAGAGCTCATTTTGTTGACATTAATGAGGAAGAGAAAATTGCATTGGAGAGGAGATAGTTTGTGAGAACCCTGAACATCTTGAGGCAGGAAGACAGGGATGTTCACTAAATATGAGAGACGGATAAACTGTTGGATGTAAGCATCGGAAACATGTAGCGGGGAAGCTGCCCAGACAAACCAATCATAGCTCTTGTGGGGTCCACATATTTCCCATAACCTTGAAGTGTAGTAATATTTTTGATGTGGTCACTGTAAGATATGACGGAGTGCCTTATGTAGTTATGGAGACCCCAGTGTAGCCTACAAGGAACCCTATGGTCATGTTGATGCAGAACCATAAATCAAGCATTAGCCTCCAGCAGGGAGCACACTTCTGGGTAGGGAGCCAGTAGGGGTAATGTGTGTCCCATTATTGCAATTAGTGAGACCACTACAGACAGTTGGGTCACAAGTGGATCTGGGGAAAATACTGACGCTCGTGCTTCAATAGGAAGCGCGAGCTTCCTATTGAAGAGGCCCTCTGTGCCAAGACAATGAACTTCAGTCATGTCATGGATTTAGTTACCAAGGTTACCAATCTTATTCGAGGGGGGAACAGGTCTCTCAATCATAGGAAGTTTGTAGCCTTTTTGGATGAAGTGAGTGCCGCTTATGGGGATTTACAGATGTACACTGAGATCAGATGGATGAGCTGCAGGGAGTGCTTGGAGAGGTTTTTTGCACTGCGTACGGAAATCCCAGTGTCTTGGAGGACAGCATTCGATGTGATACAAGTGCTTACTGCAGTAAACTCAGGGATACAGATTTTCTTTGTGACATGGCCTTCCTTGAGAATATTACCTCGCATCTTAATCACTTTAATAAGTAGTTGCAGGGAAGAAGCCAAACTGTGTCAATCTCTACATACACATGAACGCATTTAAGTGTAAATTAGCCCTGTTTAAAGAAGACTTTTCATCCAACCATCCAAATTTGGCACACTTTCCCACCTGTGAAGAGACGCGCAAAGATGTCCCCGACTGTGAGAAAACATTTTTCAAGTACAGAGCAGACACAGAAACACTGCATCAGCAGTTCGAGGAACGCTTTCAAGATTTCCACACCCTGCAGCTACGAACTGTGTTATTCACTGACCCCCTCTGCTGCTGTCAGTGAGCAACCCCCAGAGTAGCAGCTTGAACTTTGCAAACTACAGTCAGACCTCTTCTTTCAAGCAAAGCGCAATGAGAGAGGAATTTCATTTTGGAGACTACTATGTGAGTCCCGCTTTCCACTCCTCAGGGATTTCGCACTCTCAATGGCCAGCATGTTTGAGAGCACTTACATTTGCGAGAGCAGCTTCTCAACAATGAAGCACATCAAGTCAAAAGAGGGAAACAAGCTGACATATGAAACCCAGATCCAGCTCATGCAGACCAGATGCACAAACACTGACAATTAAATTCAGTCTATTGTACGCCAACAGGAGAGGCCATAAGTAACTCATTAAGACAGAACTTTATACTGATCCACCTGTGGGTGAGTTTCAATGGTTTTCATTGGTTTAATCAGTGTATGTGTGTGTGAATGGGTGAATGTGAGGCATACATTGTAAAAAAGCGCTTTGAGTGGTCGGTAGACTAGAAAATCGCTATATAAAATGCATGCAGTCCATTTAAGCCAACTTGTCCTCCCTAGTGGTAAGTATGTGGTACTGCAGCTGTGCCTTCAGAGTAGAGATCATACGAATATAAATGGCAAAACCATGCATTTATTGATAATATTATCAACATCCTCGATCTCTAAAGTTAGCCCTGATATTGTCAGCCATTGCATGGACACCCATCTTATGAGAAAATCCTTTTAGCTTTTGAATTGAACTTGCTAAGGAGGTTATAAAAACAACTCCTTTCATTATTCTTTTGTTTCAGTGAATACGTTTAATACAAGGATGCATTGCTTGGTCTTGATTATTTCAACAAATAGTGGCCTCCTTTGAATGGCCTCATAAATTTACTGCTTTATGGGGTTGGTAAGAACGCCCATATAGAATAAATGGGGAGTCACAACCTGTATTCCAGGTTTTTACATTAGGGTCCGCGCCCCGGTCTCGTCAGATCTGACTATGGCCGGACTCAATGAAGCAGCAATAATTGGCAACGCTGTCTTCAGGAGGGGGGCGGAACCGGCTTGTGTTTGTCACATGAATGCGTTTCTGTGTGTGTTGGAAAAAGCAGTGGTTCGGCCTGGATTCGCCTTGTCACGAAAGCTGGGAAGCATGTCCTTCGAGACTGCCGGCCGGAGAGATGCATTTGGCAAACGCATGTAGTACGAGGGTGGGTGTTTGAACTAAAATAGGGATCGATTGGCCACTAAATTGAGAGAAAAAAGGGAAAAATCAGAAATAAAAAAAAAAAATTAAAAAAAAACAGGTTTTTACATTTCACTGTCTCAGAGAAACCTGTAGCTGGCAGATGAAAAGAAGTGTTTGGGTGGTTCCACGTGTATCAGAGTACATGTGAAAGTCTGTGCCCTCCCCAGCCACCATAGGAGACCTGCAACGGTGGGGCTTTAGGAGTACATCATTCATTGGAATGAAAAATACTCTGGTCAAACTACATGTCAGGAATAAGTAATATAAGCAAAATGCATTTTTTCTAGGTATAAACAGAAATTTCACATGTCACTTCTCCTGAGGACCTCATAACAATACAAAGAGAAATAAGCTTTATTTTAATACTGCCACTGGAGAGAAGGAGGGGTGCTCACCAAAAAGTCATCTTTGGGGTCAAAGCTGACACTGAGTACAGATGCATCATGGCCCCGTAGAGTTTTCTGTTGGCTACTGTCTGACACCTCCACCACCTTAACCATGAAATCACTGAGGGAGAGAGAAGGTGGTGGTGGAAGGGTGGAGAGGTAAAGAGAGAAATCAAAGAGAATAAAAACAAAGTCATTCAAACTGAAATGTGCAGCAAGTGTGTGTGAGTGCGCGCGCGCGTGTGTGTCTAAGTGAGCAAGTATTGACACAAATAAGGGAAAGGTAGTTTAACTATAACAAAAGGTGCAAATTGTCAAGTCAATGAACATAAAAAATAATTCTGATTTTCACAAACATCCCCTGGAGGGTAGCCACCAAATCAGTCCTACCAGCCTCAGATGCCTTAGCCTTTTCCTAATCAATAACACAGCAGACATTAGGATGTGTGAAAATATCAGCATCGATATGACCCCATGCTTGGAGCTTTTATTGCCCAGATAAACCAGTGTAGAGCAAATCAATGATGACAGCAAACAGATGTTTATCTCCAATCAAGATTAATCATGGCCCAATCTAAAGAGTGTCTCTGTCTATGTGAAGGGGAAATCATTCATGCACACTGCTGTAGGCAGCTGATTTAAAATTGGAGGGGCTAAAATAAACCCCCTTGGATCAGAGTCTTGGCTCGTTCAGGGTACACAAGACATCAAACTTGTGTCATTCAGAGCTTCCACACCTGTCACAGAACAACCTGTATCATAATAAATGTGTATGTTTTTCTGTGTTTTCCATCTCTGGATCTAGTCAAAGCACTCATGACCTCTGGAAACATCTCAAGGATGGGGTGGGTGAACTTCCAACGCACGGAACAAACACTCCCAATAATGTTTATGAAACAGGGATGGAACATTACTATTTGAAGAGTAAATTTGCAATAGCAACAATATATCAATCATTTGCTCACGGGACAAGGATGGTGTTGTGGTTAAGATCTATGCCTCAAGATCGGCTCATTCAGCATCCCTCTTAGGCCTCAACAAGACTTGTAGAAACACAAAGTTTAATATACAGTAATCTCACATTAACAGATTTGTACGGTGCAATTGTTTTATTCCTAATACTCTGCATTGTTTTTTCCAAGACATCACACATCTTAAACACAAAAGGCTCACAATACATTCAACCATGTCTGTGAATGTTCTCATTCATCCAGGTCATGGTTATCCACCTGGGTGATTCAACTCCTTTGGATAATACATTCAACCAGTTCCTCAGTGGCTTCACCATGTTTATAGCAAGTGACTTAAACCTTTGATGACAGCCAAAGAGAACTCAGCTAATTGGCTGGTGATCCCTTGTTAGGGCTGAACAGTATTGGAAAAAAAAACCATTGCAACATGTTTTTTTTTTTACAATACAAATTTATATATTAAAGAATCAAAATAATTTACATAATTTCACCAACTATATGCAGCTTTTAACTTTGAGAGCTCAATTTGCAAAGAAATTCCTCACTCTTCAATGATAAGGGTGATTTTAGAGGGGGAAATAAGGCAGTTGTCGAAGAAGTCACTAAATCAGACTAAATTATGTTATTTGTCAGCTACACCGGCTAGCATATTTTTCTTTAAGAGTAGTCATAAAAAAGTGGACCTTGCTAAATTTCATTTTCTATCAAGCCTATATGAGCTATCTGTCAAGTCAATTAGAGTTTTAGCCTAACATGGCTGATTGGCCAAGTTTGTTTTACATTGCATTCTTTGCAATGTGACTATTGCAATTTGTGTGTTGCGTTGTTGATTCTGAAACTATATATTCTTCAGCCCTACATCTTGTATTATAAGCCATTTTGTCTCACATAAAACATGTCAAAAACTAGGACTTCAAACGAACAATAATATCACTATATGTCCTTATGTTAGAACATCAGAGACCAGGAACACATCCTATTATGACAGCTCTGGTTGAATCGGTCACCTTAGGCACACGCTGATAAAGCCAAAGCTTATGATTTTAATTAAACATGGAAAATTTGTCCCAACTGGTACAAAATATCCTATAATTTATTTACTGTTTCCTAAGGTAACCATCATACATCAAAACCAGGGCTTTCCCTTCATAGCTAATGCTTAAGCAGGCCATCTAAACGTTTTATTCCATCTCCTAAAAGAAATGGTTGGTATTAAATAAAAAATCTGGCATTAAGAAAACAGAAAGGCTTTAACTGCTGTGTCTGGATGCCTCAACTGCGACTTGGCGGTAGGCAGCATAAATTGAAAGAAAAATAAGCTATCCGGAAAAAAAAAATGCTTCTTGATTGCTATACAGCACACACCACCAGCTTCAGTGTCCTTGTGGATGTTGAAGTGGCAATTTTAACCCCAGTAAAAAGACTTGTTGAATATTTGTTTGACATTCAAATTCAGCAGCTAATAACTTCTAACTCACTTGACTGAAACATTTCAAAACACTTGCATTTGAAATAGCATGAGCTGTGAAATTTTACCTGCTGTGTTTTCTTCATAAATCACACTATCAGATTTGATGTATTAAATTTCAAAACAAATAATATTGTCAAGAACACAGCAAGGAGAGGTCAGACCAACTGTATATTGTTCAGAACAATGTGATTTTCCCCCACATATATTGTTTTTCCTACCAATTCCCGATTAAGGGAGTAGTTGGTTCATAAAAAATGGTGCATCAGTTCAACTCTGGCTATTGTGCACTGACTATGAGCACTACTCCCAGCAATAGGGCTGCATGGGTACAGAACAAGCTGATCTAGCAACTTAACTTGGACACACATATGAACACAAACTTTTACTACACTTATCAGCATGTTAACAGGCTGAAAAGGTTTCACAAATCTAGAGGTACATATTATCTAACCTCTAGTACATGCTAATAAATGAAGTCCAGGTTTTACAAGTCTAGCTGCTATAGCTACGCCTCTAGACCAGGTCTTGACCCTCTGGTGACAAAGTATCTGGCACCACCTAAGCCCTAAAAATACCACCACTCATGAATGGTGGTGTAGCTCAAATGTGCACTTAAACGTGCAATTAAAACTGGTTAACATTAATTTGAGTACCTGGAGCCCGCAGCAATTCTGGAGCCGGTGCTATTGAAGGTGACGTGAGTAGCATTAGTGGTGAACCGTGTCAGGATGCCATCTGGCTCTCCATCAGGAAAGGTGTGGATCTGAACCGTGTTGTTGGAGCCAGCGGTCACCAGCTTCCCATTCTGTTTGTGGGTAGAGATGCAATACACAGCAGTAGTTGATCCGTCATTGTTGCTACAACTGTTGATCAATTTTGCCTTTGTATTGTTTCATTTCAGTGGAGGCACGACACCCATTTCTAAATAAATGCCTTTATTTAAAAAAAAAGACTTAAGAGAAATTAATATAAAATGTATTCTAAAGTCTGTTTAATACAAGACTTCATATAACCTACCTTCAGTGCCAGAGAGTAGGCCTTCTCCCCAACACTGATGGACTTTGGGTCATCATCATCCAAACTTTCCCATATACGAACATCTCCATCACTTCCACAGGTAACTATGAATCTGGAGGAAATGGGATTGTAGGAAATATAATGTGATTCTGTCCTCTGCACCAATTGTGTGGTGAGGAGTTACAAGTCATGATGCTCAAGACAGAAAAGCAGTAAGTTAATGTGTAGCATACATCCATGAAAATTACACCAACTTTTTGATAGATTTGCTTTTTTATCAACTTGAATAGCCGCAAGACGGTTAGGACCCCTGTCCCCTCTCTGCTAACATTTAGTGTGGTAGAAGACTTCTAAGCTTGCACCATCCACAGGACATATGCCTGAGTCTTAGCATGCACTGTGGTAAGCTAAATAAATATACATACATACATACATACATACATACATACATACATACATACATACATACATACATACATACATACATACAGGGGCGACACTTGATATCAAATCCTCTTTGGGCTACAATCGAAAGATTACAAAACAGGTGAGTAGCAAGGCATTATATGTGGTTGGCTTGTAGTTGTCCCATTATGTTTTGACAAGTGGTCAAAAGCTACGTGAACAGTGACAGGTGTGCCTGACAGCATGGACCGGATGTGAAGACTGATGACAATATATTAATCAAAGGTCATTTAAAATGGAATCTAAAGAGATAAGGAAACACAAATTCACAGCTAAGACGTGAGTCTGCCTAAATTTTAAACATTAAACAAATTCTGTGGCCACTTAATGCAACTTTAAATGCAAGATAACTAGATAAGTGCAAACAGAGGTAAAGGTAACTTAAAGTCGTGGGCAAACTGTGATGTTGCTACCGCGACAGGTATGTAAAGGATGTGAACTAATTCTGATTGTTTCTGTTATTCTGTTTGTTGGTTTGTTTGACTTGGACGCACTTCCCACTGTCGTCGAAGCAGACCTCCGTGTGTCCCTCGGCGTGACCGTAACGCATCGGCAGTCTCTCACAAGGCATTTCAACAGGTAATAAACCTGGTGAAGGGAAGAAAAAACGGTTATTTAACCTAGCAACACGGCATAATGTACTGCTGACAACCACTTAATGTGGCTTAATGCACAAACGATGACCAAATGTCTCTCACATATCTCTTGTCATAAACACTTCCACCTGTCAAAAAAAAATCAAAACCGAAATCCTGAGTATGGACATTATGTTACGTTTTCCTCTCCATTGACCCCCATTAAAAGGAAAAAGCTCAACGTGGCTTAATGTTCCAAAACTTCGATCAAAGCACCGAATTGCTCTCACACATCTCAAAAAAAAAAAAAATAATTGACGTGCATGAAGATTTCCTATATCTTATATCTTTCTAAATAATAATAATAATAATAATGTATAATAATTCGTGTTTACAAACGCTTAATGTAAGATAACGTTATGCATGCTCAATAATCCAGGTAAGGAAATCACGGAACGCTGAATCAGTTCATCTGAACAATGTTTAGGGGGAGATACGTTCTATCACTCTTCAGTCTCAACTGACTGCAGGTATCCCCACCCTTATAAACAATACAGTGGCATAACTATTTATGTTTCCGGTCATTATGCCACTGTATTGTTTACAAGGGTGAGGATACCCGCAGTCAGTTGAGACTGAAGAGGTCACTTAGATGAGTGATGAAACGTTTCTCTCTCAATAAACGTGTCCAGATGAACTGATTCAACTTCCTGTGAATGTAAGACAACGTCCATACTCCAAGGATTTCGGTCTTGATTGTTTTTGACAGGTGAAACTGTTTATGACAAGACGTGTGAGAGGAATCTTGTCGATGTTTTGGTGCATTAAGCCACGTTAAGCGTTTTAGTTAGAATGTTCCTCAAACACTGCTCTTTATCCTCCGCTGCTTCTCACTACTAGTTCGGCTATTACGGCTAGGTAAAGTTTTTAAGGAGCTGACAAAAAGACAGTGACGAACTTACAAACGTGTTTTCGCCTCTTTTTGCTATCTAGCGTCAATTTCAACGTATTGAGTCGAGTTAAAACAGTATTACTGTTAACAACATTACAACTGTTTTCACTCGTCGCTCACGCATAAACGAACAGATTAAGAGTGGACGCATGTGTGACGCAAGCTTCTTCTTTTTTTAAGTGAATTAACGTTGCCAATTAATGGATATAGTATCGCTCCATAAGAATGTCATAAAACTTACGACTTCACTGAGTAAAAAGTTCCAGTGCGTCTTCTTTCCAAACTTTTGTCTCTGAGAAATCTCCCGCGCTGTGACGAAAACGCTGAACCCGGTGCCTGTGAACTCCCGCCATCTGCGTCATGACGTCATCCCCCCAGCTCCTCCCAGAAGTAGTTTGGGTAGTAAAAAAAAAGTTCGTGCTGTTTTTAAACGAAGCCGCACTCGTAAATGGAAAAACCTCATGTCCACCAAAGTAGGCCTAAATTTGCTCTTAACAAGGTAAATTTTATAGTTTTTACCGTTTTTTATTTCTCTTCAAAGGTCTTTAGTCAACAGCTACTATTTGTTAGAAATTTAACATAACTGTTTTTTCATCTAATTCTTATATTTTGATTTTATAACCACCTATTCTCTTGCCCTTTCATTGTGTTCTCTGTCCTTTGCAATTAAAAATAAAAAAGTAAGTGCTGTTACCAAGATGTATATCCTACTATTACTACAGAGATGCATATATTTTGTCACTATCATACAATTTTTTCATTATTTTTTTTGGGGGGGGGGGTCTTGGACTACTTCCTTGAAAATCAGACTTTACAACTGTTTCAAGAGCGTGAGACACAGATTGTTAACAATATATTATCATGCAAGAGTAGAAATATAAAATGTATGCATGTAAAATTAGTCACACATTCACTGTCGTTCATTCAAAAGATAATGTAGATCAAGTATCTCTAGCAGGCCTTGGGCTGTCACGTGCAGATGCTGACCTTGCCAATATTTCATTTGCTGGACTTCCTCTTGTCAATTTGAGCGTCTCGAGGGATAATTTGATTAGTGGAACAGGAAATACATCGCTACCAGACTGTTGTGTACCTAAATAATGCATCAATGAAATCTAATAGTCTACATGAATCACTGTGTGAATTGAACATGTGTGTGTGTGTGTGCGTGCGTGCGTGCGTGCGTGCGTGCGTGTGTGTGTGTGTGTGGTCTTGTCATTTGAAGTATCACTGGGACTGAGAGATGAGAATAATGCATACAGATTTCAATATCTAATATGATAAAAGCAGAAAGACAATGTAATGCTAGATACATTTTATAAGTCTCTGAACAAGCTTTCAGTAGCCGGGTCATACAAGACATCGTCAATATTTCATGAAAGTGGTTCAGGAAAATCGATATGTGTGGCTCCTGATTCTGTCCATTGACCTAAGGTGTACTTTAACAAGTAGATGATAGTGTCACAATCAAAGGGGCCAAGGCCTTTGAAGCCTTAAGTAAAAAGCTATAGTCATTATACAATGAAGGTTTCTGTTTCTGTTACATTTCCATGGTGGGGCATGAAAACTCCAACTTCAAACCCACCTGCCTCAGTAAAGCAACAAAAACCTCGGGGCTTTTATGAAAAATGTTTAAAAATAATGGATATCCAGCTTAGTGTGTTGTATGCACACAGCAAATACATTCAGGGAGATGAGTGCTGCTGCCAAGAAAATGTTGCTTTATAAAAAAAAAAAATTCGAGACAGAGGTTAAATGAGAGATTTTAGAATCGAAATTATACACCGGTTGGTGGTGGTGGGGGGATTGCTTTTTTTATGTCTTTATCTTCCCAGTTTCTCTGTTGACACTTCTGTGTGTCCTCTGCAGAGCGTAGAGAATTGCTTTCAAAGCAGTACATCACAACATGCCTTTTTGTTTTGTCCATGGGGAAGCGTGACTTGTACTCAACCCATTAAATGTATCTGATTTGTTATGAAATGTCCAGAGAGGATGACAAGGAACTTAAGTACACACATGACCTGTAACTGTGAACACAGAGCTACAGAGGTATTTTAAATGGCATTTAATGGTTTGAGTATCATTGGGTTGAATCCCTTTAGTCTATACCAATAGGCTACAGCTCTTAAGTATGTGGGCTGGGCGTATGTATGGCAGTCCACTTTGTAAATATTGTCAAAAATCAACCCCACGCAGTAAAAAAACCAAACAAAAAACAAAAACAAACAAGGAAAAAACAAAAACAAAAAACAGTTGATGGTGAAGTATCTTATCACTGGTGATTCCTGCTAAACATTATGGAAGAAAAAAACTATCCAAAGGCTGTGATCGGTGCACGTGTGCTGCCATCTATTGGCCAGACGGAAAATTGCACCCTATCAAATTTACTTCTGCTTTCTGTGCCTGAACAAGGAAGCTCACAATTTGAGTGCACTGATGAAAATAATCTCTGCAAGAGGGGAGGAGTAAACGGATGCGTATGACTCATTTTTAAGTGAGACAGTTTCAAACAAGATACCTTTCCAAGTTATCTCTTTCTCGCTCGCTCTCTCATATTGCTGTCATTTCGTACACTTGATGAAGAAAGTAAATTTTAGTCAGACACATCTTTATTGTCATCTGCATGTCTAACAACTTTTCCACAGGTAAGTAAAAATGGTCAAGTTACCTAACAGCATCTTTCAACACTGTCCACACACAGTACACCGTCTGTGTCTGGAGAGATATATAGATAGTATGTAGTCATCTTGTTCTTACTAATGGGATGTTCGGATAATGTGGCAAAGCTATTGGGTGGTTGAATGTCAGTCTTTGCCTCCATGCTGAAAGGTTCAATCTACCAATTTTAAAAGGTCTATGTGTAACATTTCGGCTTTCCTGAAGCACAATAGTAAATATCATGGGGCTACTGATTGAAGGATTGTAAAGGACGCCCACATTTTCCCAGAATTCCACATTCAAAAAAATGCAGAAGCCAGACCACAGAGTTTTTGTTTTTTGATGTACTGCCCAACCACCTCATCCCCCAAAGACATGACTTGCACTTGCAGTCCTCAAGACAAACTCCGCAAAATGTCACCTCATCAACGTTTTTGAAAGTGGCACATGTCGTGCTGTGCATCTGCTACCTTTCTGTTTGAATTTGGTCTGCTTGCTGTGATTTGTTATTGTTCTGTGTAATGCTGAACAATAGAGGCCAGTACTGCGGTGGAATTATATAAAACCCCTTCAAACACATGAAACACATTGCTTTCCGTGTTGGCAGCTGTGTGAAGTCAGCGTTACATTGCGCAGGCTCCATTACACTTAATGTGGTACTGTCGGAGGTAGTCCCCGAGCTGGGGGGGGAGTGGTAGTCTCTCAATACCCTGGTAGGTGGTGCAGCTACAGATTACAGCCCTGCACAGGTGCTGGAGGGAGAATGGGAAAGTCCTGTGCAGTGGTCGGGATAGGAGGGGCTCAAAGAATAGACAGGTGGCCGGGTCGCTGTAGTGCCTCAGAAGGCCCGTCACACAGGGGTCACGATACATGCACGGGTCACGTCCGTCAAAACTGAAGCGCTTGCCATTCTGCTCGATGCGTGCGTGCAGGGAACGACTGTAACGACGGAAGCTGACGGAGAAAAGGAACTCGTCCTGGGCGGAGTCTCGGAGCAGGAAAGTGCCTTCCGGTTGCCCCTCTAGAAGCTCCTCTGCCTCAAAGCGGTTTAGCACTCCCCAGTAGCAGGGGCTGTTGTTGATCTGGAGCAGATCTGGAACCAGGATGTAATCTGTATGATTGCAGCAGCTTCCTGTTTCCCCATGAGAACAAGAAGGGTCCCAGTCCTCCAGACTGCTGCTTCGAAGACCCGGGGAAATGCTAATGTCCTCCCAAGAAAGGGGTGTTGGAGGTGGGGAGGAAGAGGAGGATGAGTAAGTTTTGTAGGGAGCCTCCAGGCCCCTGGTGGCACTTGGATGGGTGCCGTGCTTTTTAATTAGATGCCAACACTGGGCCAGTTCAGTCTTTGGCAAGAAGGGGCATTTATCCTGCATGAGCTCGGAGACATGAATCTTGCGTTTGGACCAGAGAAGCACAGAGAAGGGACGTACAGAGCCTGGATTAAGGTGGTGGTGGTGGTGAGAACGGAGAGGCAGACACTGACCCATCGCATCCTGGAACTTCTGTCGTAAGGAGCGCCGCGACAAGGCCTTTCTACACGCCCCGTCAATGTCGCCATCACTGCAGCTACCAGTCCTCTCTCTACGCCGCCTCGGGCAGGATGTAGATCGGACGACCGGCTCCTCCACTCCCTCCATCTCTGGTCCTCTGACGGCCGTCTCATTCCGGCAGCGCTTCTTTCCCCGCCATGCGTAGCTGTCTGCGCTCCAGCTACGGACGCCACATTTGGGTCGGGTGTCTGAGCCCCGGGATTTCTTTTCAGACATGGTTGCCTCCTCCTGCTAGCACTCTGAGACAAATAAAAACAGACAAACCGTCAAGCCCAGTCAAATTTATTTGTATAGCCCAGTATCACAAATTACAAATTTGCCTCAGTTGGGCTTTACAGCAACACAACAGCCTGTCCTTAAAGCCTCGCATCGGATAAGGAACAGCTCCCCAAAAACAAAAACAAAGAAAAAAACCTTTAACAGGGAGAACAAATGACAGGAAATGACAGGAAAAAAGATGTGTGAGGCCTGTGTACTCACATACAATGTTATGAGACCATGCATCGAAGAAAGGGTGGAACGAGGGGGGGGGGGGAATTGCTGAGACCACCTCGCATCTAGGGGTTGTCCAAAAGGGGCAAATAAAAAAAAGGCCGATTTTTTTTTTTTTTTTTAGTAATCAGATCACATGACAGTAAGCACTTCATGACATTGGGGGCGACAGTGGCTCAGCAGGTAGAGCAAGTCGTCTGGTAACTTGAGGGTTGCCGGTTTGTTCCTCAGCTCCTTGCAAAAATGTCGAGGTGTCCTTGAGCAAGACACATAACCCCCTAATTGCTTCCGGTGAGCTGGTTGGCGCCTTGCATGGTTGACACCGCCATTGGTGTGTGTGTGTGTGTGTGTGTGTGTGAGTGAGAGAGAGAGAGAGAGAGCGAGAGAGAGAGAGAGAGAGAGAGAGAGAGAGAGAGAGAGAGAGAGAGAGAGAGAGAGAGAGAGAGAGAGAGAGAGAGCAGGGGGGCATGGGGGGTCGTTATTCATTGATTCTAAGGCGCTTTGAGTGGCTGTTGCAGCTAGAAACGTGCTATATAAATGCAACCCATTTACCACGAAAGCCTTTATCAGTTTGAGCTCAGCATTCCTGTAATTCTTACAGACCTTAAAAGCCCTTTTATAGAAATATCTATACAGGTTTATATTCTTTCCTCCACCATAGAGACATCTGCAAAAAACCACAACTAGCGTTTAATTCCATTCTTCATTACTTCAAATATGTCATATTGTATTATATTCAAGTTGCATTACATTTACCAAATTATGTCTCCTCCACTTGATTGCACAGCTATATAAACTGCAACGTTATTGTATTTACTCCATATTTTCAGAACAATTTGAGGTGTTACTCCCCACTGGACCCCCATGAGCCCCCCATTCTAACTGTACTGCTGGGGGCCATACTCTGCATCAGAGCAGTTTAAAACAGGCGACTGGCCGCCTTCTGAAGACTTGGATGGAAAACACAGCTTGTATGCCATCAACCTAGGCCTATAACAGCCACGACCGTTTGCTTTTCAAAGATGCGTTTCGTATTTCTAGCCCGCGGCCAGCGTCCTCACGTGGCGCTCCGGTGTCGTGTCATTTCTTTTTTTTTTTTTGGTTAGTGATCCTCGTTAATGGCGGTAAACCGAATTTAGACCGCGATGCTCGGGAGCAGCCTGCGGATGAAACCAAGTTCATTTCCGTCACAAAGGGTAAAACATTTAAAAAAAACGGATTAAAGTTCCGCTGAACCACTACAGTCACGCATGCAGCACCATACTTCTCACACAGGAGAAGATTAAATATCCCACAGGATGTGCTCCTCTCTCCTCCCAACGAGCCGCAGCCAGGCGTCTGTCGCCCGGCACACAGCTGCCTACGGTCCACATCTCCTTCTCCTTTGTGACACACCGCGGCAACGAACACGGCCAATGCGCACTGAGATAGGATTCAGTCCGAGAGGCTTTGAACCCCCGCAGCCCACTTGTCGTAAGCAATGAAAGGGTAATTCACAAACTAGAGCTTACCTTGCGTGTAGCGTCAAGCTGCAGAGCGCTCGGTATCATCCATGTTGTTAGCAGCCGCCCGCTGCGCGCCAGACGTGCGCGTGTGTGTGCGTGCGAGAGAGAGAGAGAGAGCGGTGTGAGCGTTCCCCCCTGGTTATAATATAATAGCAAATCCCCGGGGAGCTGCAGTTTCCTCCCCGTCAGGGTCGCTAGACTCTGTTTAAATGTGTGTGTGTGTGTGTGTGTGTGTGTGGGTGGGTGGGGGGGTATCAGGTTAATGGGGGCGAGACTTCCTCCTTCGTTTCTCCCTCATCCATTGACGAAATTCAATTTGCAATAAGATAATATCGTCTCCAAACCGACCGGAGAGAGCTTCTTAATCCACGAAGTGGACCATCCCCCGGTTGTAATTCCATCTCCCCGGTTGTAGGTCCCGTGTCATCGTTAATGCAATCTAAAACATATTGCCCTGACGTGGTGCGTTTCCAAAATTAAAACACCCCCCATTTGTGTTAGTTTCGTCCTTATCTTAGGCCATGCCAGACTGGATGAAAGAACAAAAGGAGCGATGGCTATCAACATTTGCGAGCCCAGCCTAGTGGGAGTTCATATTATCCGTTCAGGGAATAGTACAACCGAAAAAGCTCGGTTTGTTGGTTGGAACGTGTCTGGATAACACGCCGATGTCAAGTAAGAGCACAGTTAAAAGTTGCAGCACCCGCTGCTGCAGGGATGCTGCCCTGTCTGTCAAGGTGATGTCATAAGCGATGCATGTCTGCATACTTGTTTTGGATGGCATTTTGCAAAATCTATAATTCATGAAATAAGTAGGCCAGGCTACATCTATCAGCCTAATAAACTTACTCCCAGTGCTCTTTGCGCGAGCGCGTGTTAGTGTGTGTGCGTGCGTGTGTGTGTGCGTGCGTGCGTGCGTGCGTGTGTGTGTGTTTACAGCTTTAACAGATAAAGGATAGTCATTAATAAAAGCCTGGCAGTCACGTAATGTGTTGACACAACTTCCTCTCAACTGAATATTTCATGCCCATCACATTATCACGCAGGCCAACAGGACAACAACACATGTTCTGGCAAACCACCAGGTGAATTTATCAGACGCGATAAGATGTTTTGTATTCACCTGAGTGGAGGCTAAAGCAAAACTCAGTGACCTGTATTTACTGGTGCTCATAAGGAAACACTATAAGGATCAACCAAGTTAACAGATCTGAACTAAATGTGAGTGCTGAAGTACTTCCCAGTCCAACTTAAATGTTTGCCATGTCTGGATGATGAGGCGGCGTCCCACGGCCTCAGGCCATTAGGGCCCCCCTAAAAGACTGGGTATATTATGTATGGGCACAACTGTAGGTAGAAATAGCCTTGCTCAATTTATAGATGGAGTTCACCTCTGTTATCTCTGACGCTGCTGTTGCATGGGCCAAAATACAGTTTGTAATGATGCAGAGGGCCCTGATCTTGTCTACATTCATTGAGAGTCTAAAGCCACAGACCCTAGTGATGTGAGGCTTGAAAATTAGTCCTTATTCAAACAGGGGTCAAAATCACCGTCTCTAGAATAGAATACAATAGAATATACTTTGTCATTTGTACATACACTACCGTTCAAAAGTTTGGGATCACCCAAACAATTTTGTGTTTTCCATGAAAAGTCACACTTATTCACCACCATATGTTGTGAAATGAATAGAAAATAGAGTCAAGACATTGACAAGGTTAGAAATAATGATTTGTATTTGAAATAAGATTTTTTTTACATCAAACTTTGCTTTCGTCAAAGAATCCTCCATTTGCAGCAATTACAGCATTGCAGACCTTTGGCATTCTAGCTGTTAATTTGTTGAGGTAATCTGGAGAAATTGCACCCCACGCTTCCAGAAGCAGCTCCCACAAGTTGGATTGGTTGGATGGGCACTTCTTTGAGCAGATTGAGTTTCTGGAGCATCACATTTGTGGGGTCAATTAAACGCTCAAAATGGCCAGAAAAAGAGAACTTTCATCTGAAACTCGACAGTCTATTCTTGTTCTTAGAAATGAAGGCTATTCCATGCAAGAAATTGCTAAGAAATTGAAGATTTCCTACACCGGTGTGTACTACTCCCTTCAGAGGACAGCACAAACAGGCTCTAACCAGAGTAGAAAAAGAAGTGGGAGGCCGCGTTGCACAACTGAGCAAGAAGATAAGTACATTAGAGTCTCTAGTTTGAGAAACAGACGCCTCACAGGTCCCCAACTGGCATCTTCATTAAATAGTACCTGTTAGAGCCTGTTTGTGCTGTCCTCTGAAGGGAGTAGTACACACCGGTGTAGGAAATCTTCAATTTCTTAGCAATTTCTCGCATGGAATAGCCTTCATTTCTAAGAACAAGAATAGACTGTCGAGTTTCAGATGAAAGTTCTCTTTTTCTGGCCATTTTGAGCGTTTAATTGACCCCACAAATGTGATGCTCCAGAAACTCAATCTGCTCAAAGAAGTGCCCATCCAACCAATCCAACTTGTGGGAGCTGCTTCTGGAAGCGTGGGGTGCAATTTCTCCAGATTACCTCAACAAATTAACAGCTAGAATGCCAAAGGTCTGCAATGCTGTAATTGCTGCAAATGGAGGATTCTTTAACGAAAGCAAAGTTTGATGTAAAAAAAATCTTATTTCAAATAAAAATCATTATTTCTAACCTTGTCAATGTCTTGACTCTATTTTCTATTCATTTCACAACATATGGTGGTGAATAAGTGTGACTTTTCATGGAAAACACGAAATTGTTTGGGTGATCCAAAACTTTTGAACGGTAGTGTACATACAATGAAATTTACTATGTATTTAACCCATCCTATTGTTGGGCAGCTGCAGCACGCGGGGACCAACTCCCATTCTTCTTTCCATTGCCTTGGTCAGGGGCACAGACCCGATTCAATTATTAACCATAACATGCATGTCTTTTTGATGGTGCGAGGAAACTGGAGCACCCGGAGGAGACCCACGCAGACACAGGGAGAACATGCAAACTCCACACAGAAAGGACCTGAGACAGCCTGAGGTCGAACCCAGGACCTTCTTGCTGTGAGTTGTTTTTTTTCCCAGCCATTTTTGTCAGGTTCCTCCTTGTTGTCTGTGCTGCTGGTCCCTCCCCCTTCTGTCTGTCTGGAGGTCGGGTGGGGCTGGAGCTAATCCTCATGCACACCTGAACTCGATTGCAAGAGGGTTTCCATCAATGCCCAACCCTTCAACAACCAGGAAGGGCCCCGGCGGTTTCCAGCTTTCATTCGAGAGGGGGATAAACTGAAGGCCAACCCTTCACTTCCCAACTTAGGCTCACTAAACTCAGCAAGGGATTGGGCAATGCGAGTGGCCTTAGGCCAGAAGCCCATCTTCCCGACAGAGATCGCAACAACCACCTTGCGACCAGACCTCGTCCTCTGGTCCAATTCTAACCAGCTCGCTTACATCATTGAGCTCACAGTCCCCTGGGAGGATGCAGTCGATGAAGCGTACGAGCGTAAGAAGCTGCGGTACGCCAACCTAGCAGCCGAAGCAGAGGACAGAGGCTGGAAGGTGAAGGTGCGCCCTGTGGAGGTGGGTTGTAGGGGCTTTGTTGCCAGCTCCACAGCAAAACTCCTGAGGGAACTAGGAGTCAGGGGGCAGGCCCACAGGAGAGTGATCAAAGAGCTAGCCAACACTGCTGAGAGGACTAGCCACTGGATCTGGCTCAAAAGGAGAGACGCCGTCTGGGCTGCCAGGGTGAACAGCTAACCACAGGTCACGCACCCAGGACCGATCAACCTGTGGTGGGCCTGCCTCAGCGGAGGGTGTCTTGTGATAAAAGGCCGAAACACCCTGTGATGCTGAGGTACACAACTGATGATGTGTCCTGGTGGTGGCAATGTCACCTTGGCAGACATCTCCAGTTTGATCTCCACTGAATCTGTTGCAGTGCAAACACTAGGGATTTTAACAACCAGTCCTTTTTTTGAATCAATCTATCAAGCCTCATCAGTCACCTACTCTCCTGGTCCATAAAACCTGGTTCATTCTCCCACTCGTCGCCAGATCGTCTGCTTACCTTTGTGGTATAGTTGCATTGGCTCTTTGTTTGCATTTATCTCTGTGCCAGCCGTGTGCTCTTCGTACTCCCTTTCTGTGTTGTGACCATCAGCTCCAGCTTCCAGTCCTGCTCTGTCTCCAGCCGTCCTGACCCAAGATCCAGCTCTGCCCTGCTCGACCAGCCTCCCATCCCCCTGCCTCGTCCTACCTGGTGTCTCTCCAACTCCCAGCCTCCATCTTGGATTTCCACACGCCAGTGAGACCATTGTGACCGGCAAGACCAGCGTCCACTATTAAACCTTTTTCTTCACACTATCTGGGAGTTCTTTGTCTGTGTCAGTGGGTGCCCAGAGAAGATATTGGATATTATGACAATTTTCTTTTATGTTATAGAAAAAACAGTCAAAAAACGGCATACATATTTTAAACCAATGGGGAAATAAAAAATCTCCAACGCATCAAACTCTACAGAATCAAAGAGGATAAGAATTAAAAATTAAAACACAGATAGACAAGACAGAAAATAGTGAGGTAACCTACAGGCTTTGGCATGGCTTCCAGCCCACAGCCCCCCCACCAAATCAAAGAAATCAAACCGTGCTATCCCACCAATCTGTGTTTGAGAGCCACTAGTTGTTTCTTGTGTAGCCCAACTACAGTAGCAATCGATACAAGAGGCCTAGCAGTTAGCTTACTGTACCTCCTGATTTAAAGACCTGCTATCATGCCTCCAGGCAATGAGCCACACAAGTTCTGTCAAAATCTAG
Source organism: Lampris incognitus (assembly GCF_029633865.1). Taxonomy (NCBI): domain Eukaryota; kingdom Metazoa; phylum Chordata; class Actinopteri; order Lampriformes; family Lampridae; genus Lampris; species Lampris incognitus. Next base: position 46,876,778 of record NC_079214.1, on the reverse strand, counting down.
CTCATTGTAACATCACATTGGCAGGTCTCATCTCATCATCAGCCGCTTTTCCAGCGTTGGGTCGCGATGGCAGCAAGCTACATAGGGCACTCCAGACATCCCTCTCCCCAGCAATGGCCTCCAGCTCCTCCTGGGGATCCCAAGGCGTTCCCAGGCCAGATTGAACATGAAGTCCCTCCAGCGAGTTCTGGGTTTACTCTGGGGTAGACCACCCTGTGTACCCACCACCCACGGGGATGAGCATTGGGGTAGGATGCAATGAAGGCCAGGCGGCAGGCAAAGGCAGGGACCAGGGCGTGCCAACTTCTGGCTTCACAGACTGGTCCTCGGGACGTGGAATGTCACCTCTCTAGCAGGGAAGGAGCCTGAGCTGGTGTGGGAGGTGGAGCGGTACCAACTAGATATAGTTGGGCTCACCTTCACACATAGCGTGGGCTCTTGTATTAATTTCAGGAGAGGGGCTGGACTCGACTCTACTTTTCCAGAATTGGCCAAGGTGACAGACGCCGGGTGGGTGTGGGGATACTCACAAGTCCCTGATTGAGCACTGCTGTGTTGGAGTTCTCCCTGGGGAATGAGAGGGTCACCTTTATATGACTGCGAGTCGCTGGGGGGGAAGGCTGTCACTGTTGTGTGTGCTTATGCACCAAATAGCAGTTTGGAGTATCCGGCCTTCTTGGAGTCTCTGGGTGGTGTCCCAGATAGGATTCCACCTGGGGACTCTATAGTTCTGCTGGGGGACTTCAACACTCACATGGGTAATGATGGAGAAGCCTGGAGGGACATGGACATTGCCAGGTGACTGATCAAATCCAGCCAATCCGCTTTGGAACGACTGTCATGACCTGTACAAAATCAAACCAGTATATTCAATGCTCTGGTATGACAGAGGCTTTATGTTGGCGAGTCAGATTTTCACTTCCTAGTACTCCTAAGGAGTTAGTGCTGCAGTTCTGAATGGATGTTTAGTTACGTCACACTACAATCACACCATCTGTTAAGAGGAATCACGGGGATGGCAGGCTGGGGTGAAGACCATATGCTCTAAATTAGTTTTATGAACTCAGGGTAGATTAAAATAAGAGTTCACAACCCAAACAAACAGACACGAGGGACAGGGAGCAAGCAAAACCGCTCCCTTCTGACAGACTGTGGTTTAAATGTGGTGCAGATTCACCACATAGAGCCATTTGCTCACTTCTCTATGACACTGCTATCTATCCCAGAGCCGAACGGCTATTTCAGCACCGACATTTCAATTTACACATGGGCAAAAATCACATTGCAAAGGATGCGATGTAAGGCAAACTGGACCCGTCAGTCATGTCACACCAAAAACTTATATGTTGCTTGGTAAAAAAAAATGTAGTCCATCTGATAAATAACACAATTTAGTCTGATTTAATGACTTCTTGGTTACTGGTGTCGCATGCATGAGCTGCGTGCACTGAGAATGACCTTTCTTTTTTTTCTTATCTTTTATTTTTCTCAACCCCCTGCCACATGTATACTGTATTTGGATCAAATTGTGTTTGATAACTTTTGCATAGCTGTTATCCAAATAAAGTGAACAAAAAAAAAAGAAGAGGAAATTAACATATACCTCTGTTGTCAAACATTCAGCCTGTCTGTCTGCTAAATGAAGGCTTGACTCACTTTCTGCAATTGATTCAGCAGAGAACACACACACACACACACACGCACGCACGCACGCACGCACGCACGCACACACACACACACACACACACACACACACACACACACACACACACACACACACACACACACACGTGTGCTCGCGGAAACTGTCAATTAGAACTGGTCAATACTGTGCAGAAGGCTTTCACACACACACACACACACACACACACACACACACACACACACACACACACACACACACACACACACACACACACGTGTGCTCGCGGAAACTGTCAATTAGAACTGGTCAATACTGTGCAGAAGGCTTTCACACACACACACACACACACACACACACACACACACACACACACACACACACACACACACACACACACACACACACACACACACACGTGTGCTCGCGGAAACTGTCAATTAGAACTGGTCAATACTGTGCGGAAGGCTTTCACACACACACACACACACACACACACACACACACACACACACACACACACACACACACTGGCAGAAAGAGGCAAAGTGAGTCAGGTGAACTATCGATTTGAACACCAAAGAGTCGTGCTGAGTGGGCGGAAGATCGACTCAGAATTCGGACACAGATAGAAACCGGGCCGAGGCTATGCAAGTTAAAGAAAAAGACGATGTTATTTTTTAGACTCCTTGTTTTCTTTTGAGTCACAGTTTTGCTGAATACTCATGTTTGACAGAATTCTTCTGCACAAGACAAACAAACAGGAAGACCCAACCATACACGTGATAACTGACTAAGCAGGAGCCAAATACAAGCTGCAGCTGGTTTTGCACAACTGCTTTGTGTTACTTGTCTGAAAGAAAAGATTTATCTCAAGCGTCTGTTATTTGAGTGCAAGTACCCAGCTCTTCTCAGAAAGTGCCTATAATGGCTGATAAAACCCAGGCGACCCATTAACCTGCTCCAGTCCATCATGGCACACACAGGAACGCAACCAGGGGGGCTCATATCTGGCCCATACTGCAGAATTATCATCGATCTCACAAAACACAGAATTAACTGCAGCATCCATGAATAATTGATGCAACTCTGAATGAGGGAGAAATGTTGCATGAGCAGACTTGTATTTCTGTGTGAGCGGTGTTTAAGTTTTCAGTTCAAGTTTTCATCCACATTCATGTTTCGTTGATGAGTATCCGCTTAAGACATCGTTTAAGCATGTGTGTGTGGGGAGGGGGAGCAGGGATCGTGTGTGTGTGTGTGTGTGTGTGTGTGTGTGTGTGTGTGTGTGTGTGTGTGTGTGTGTGTGTGTGTGTGTGTGTGTGTGTGATCATGTTAAATCCAGAGGAGTTAAAATGAATCAGCCAGGAGTCTGTGGCTCCACTGGTCTCAGTTAATTCCATTGATCTTTGTCTGAAGACTGGCATGTTACAACAACCAGCTACTGCCTGCTTGGGCACACAAACAGCGCTGAATTGTTAATGCTAAACCTAACAAGATAAAGAGTGAAAACAGATTCCGCCATTTCATCCAGTAGCAATCAGTGAGCCATCGGTAATTTCAGTGTTAGATCAATGTGTTCAAAAGTTCACGGGGATTAAATGGTAAAATGCAGAAGAGGAAATATAATCAGCCTGCCATATGTCACACAGTTGTTATGAACTGAATTGAGAAGCATAAAAGTGAGATTCTCTGGCAGTCTCCGGAGGATGAAGTTTAGACTTGTTGTGGGACAGGTTAGCATTACCCTACTGATGATGTGCTGTTGGTAGAGCAATCTTCATCCTTCAGTAAAGAGTCCTTATGTGCCTCCAGGACATTTTTGTCCTTGTACAGTCACGAGATCTGGGGACAAGATGAGATTGTGTCTGTTTTGATTTCTGGAAATTATCCCTTAATGTACAGCCTGTCTTCAATTATTGCTGGTCCATAGAAAACACAGTTGAATTATGGCGATGTGTCTGTGTTTTAAATAGACCAACAGCCTTGCCAGAACAGAATCATGATATGTTCCCTCATTAAACCAGACTGTTCTTATTCCTGCCTGTTGTGCAATATTTTCATAATGCTTGTCTGAATCTTTTATGTTTATTATTGATATAATTCCTGGGAAAGGTCTCTTGAAAAAGTGACTCTTTATCTCAGTTTGAAATACCGGTTGAATAAAGGTGAGATAAAAATAACATCAAATGATGGCATTCTTCAGTAACAAGCTGGCACAATTAAGAAGCAGAGGCAAGGATTGATTTGTTTGTTCTGTCTCTGTCTATCGCACACACGCACGCACACACGCACGCACACACACACACACACACACACACACACACACACACACACACACACACACACACACACACACACACACACACACACACACTAGTGTGATATACATGGTGGATGTATATATTAGGAACAGGGTTGGATGCCATCCCAGAGAAGCCATTAAGATGCAGACAGACTTTCAATTTGTATCTGTGTCAGTGCACAGATCTATGCTGTGGACATGTGAGCTAGTGTATTAGCTTTCCTCTGGGGAGATTTATTTATGCCTGCAGCAGGCCCATTTCCCGCACAGCCCATCCAATACCCTTCCTCTCCAGGTTCCTCCTCCTCCTCCTCTCCATGTCACGGGGCTGACACACTAGAGTCGTGTGGCTGACCGGGAACTGTAATCCTCGCAGGGCCCGTAACTAGCACTTGGCTAAGCCTGTGCATATATATATATATATATATATATATATATATATATGTGTGTGTGTGTGTGTGTGTGTGTGTGTGTGTGTGTGTGTGTATATATATGTAGGAACTTTTTTAACACATACAAGCTTGTTTCGTACATTGTGATGGTTTCTGAAAAAAATGCTATATATATATATATATATATATATATATGTGGGATTATTTTGCTCCTTATTTGTTGCACTTTTCCTACCGTTGAGTTGAGCGTTTCTTTTAACAAAGTTATATATATATATATATATGTAGGAACTTTTTTTTAACACATACAAGCTTGTTTCATGCATTGTGATGGTTTCTGAAAAAAATGCTATATATATATATATATATATATGTGTGTTTTATTATTTTGCTCCTTATTTGTTGCACACTTTTCCTACCGTTGAGTTGAGTGTTTCTTTTAACAAAGTTATATATATATATATATATATATATACACACACACACACACACACACACACACAGCTATACTTAAATATATGTATATTTGTACAAACAAGACAGTTTCCCCCTATATGCAGTTTCGTCCTATATGTCTTTTGGTGGAAGGGGTTGGTTAGCAGGAGAATAGATCTATGATAAGAAATGTTTGAGATATATTACTTCTAAAGTGTTTCCTTGGAAAATGCTAGATGTTTATGTTTTGCACTATTTTCTATTTTACAGTCTATTTCACCGTGCTGGGTGAAGGATGGATGGGCAGCTGATGGTCAACATTTGATATTCCACCACCTCATAAGAGTCATTTTACAAGGGATTTAAAAGTGAAAGTGAATGATTATAATTATAAAGAGGATGTGACTCAAACACGATGACACAATTCTCTTTGGTTTGAGAAAACTAAAAACACCATAGATGACGTGGCTGATGTTTGTATATATTTCCACCGAATAATAATATAGTTGTTTTCTAAACTGTGTGTCTGATGTCTTCATAGATTTGAAGTAGTCTACGTCTGCGGCCGACAGAGCGCCAATTATTGATTACATTGCCGTTGCAAACAACACCATTTTGTCAACATGAATAATACTGTTATTATGTGTTTGTGTAAGTTATGTGATTTTGTGGCGCTTCTTCACCTGACTTATCTTTACTTTACCCAATGAAACGTATTGACCATTAGCATGGCAGCCTTAATATTGATAAAACACAATGTCAAATGCGGAGTGTATTGATTTCAGACTTCCCTGTCACACAGGTGGGAGAGAGAGAGAGAGAGAGAGAGAGAGAGAGAGAGAGAGAGAGAGAGAGAGAGAGAGAGAGAGAGAGAGAGAGAGAGAGAGAGAGAGAGAGAGAGAGAGAGAGAGAGAGAATTCAATTGTACGCTAAACAGCAAAAAGTTGGTAGTAGAAAAACACACATGACTGTGATCCTCTTTGTATTGGCGCATTTGTATTGTTTATTTTTCTCATGTGGCGCTATCTGATGCCTCAAGCAACTGTTTCCGTAGTGTAGTGGTTATCACGTTCGCCTAACACGCGAAAGGTCCTCGGTTCGAAACCGGGCGGAAACATTATTATGTACCCCTTGTACATGATAATATAATTTGTGAAAACGTCCAGTGACTGCACCCCCCCCCCCAGAACTGCTGAAGCAACGTGCATATCAAAGAAGGGTGAAACAGTTCATCGGCATACAACGTTTATTGACAATACGTTTCATCACTCAACTAAGTGACATCTTCAGTCGCATGAAAGGTATGAAACGAATCTGTCAATAAATATTGTATCCAGATGAACTAATTCAACCTTCTTTGATTTTCTTACCTGAATTATTGAGAGCATGCACCGAGACAAGTATGTGCATACTTCTTCAACTAAACATGGCTTACACGACTATTAACATGACTATAAACCGGAATATAACCGTTTAAGATATATTGCGTTGAAAGAGTTTCCTTGGGAAAAGCTAGATATTTGTGTTTTGCACTATTTTCTGTTTTACAGTCTATTTCAATGTGCTAGGCTGAAGGACGGATGGGCAGCTGATAGTCCCTCCATCCAACCTATCCATTATCAAAATCGCTTATCCTGCTCTCAGGGTGGCGGCTTGTCCAGGGTGTCCCCCTGCCTGCCACCCAATGACTGCCGGGATAGGCTCCGGCATCCCCGCCACCCTGAGAGGAGCAGATAGTCAGCATTTGATATTCCACCGCCTCAAAAGAGTCATTTTACAAGGGATTTTAAAGGTGAACGTGAATCACAAAGAGGATGTGACTCAAACACGATGACACAATTCTCTTTGGTTTGAGAAAACTAAAAACACGATAGATGAGATGGCTGATGTTTGTATATATTTCCACCGAATAATAATATAGTTGTTTTCTAAACTGTGTGTCTGATGTCCTAATAGATTTGAAGTAGTCTACGTCTTAGTGGTGTTAGTTTGACTTGTTTGTGTATCCTCACTGCGGCCGACAGTGCCAATTACTGATTACATTGCCATTGCAGACAACAACCATTTGTCAACAGGAATAATACTGTTATTATGTGTTTGTGCAATTTATGTGATTTTGTGGCGCTCCTTCGCCTGACTTACCTTTACATTTACCAATTGATTACCAATGAAATGAACTGACTATTAGCATGGCAGCCTTAATATTGATAAAACACAATGTCAGATGCAGAGTGTATTGATTTCAGACTTCCCTGTCACACAGGCGGAGAGAGAGAGAGAGAGAGAGAGAGAGAGAGAGAGAGAGAGAGAGAGAGAGAGAGAATTCAACTGTACGCTAAACAGCAAAAAGACGGCAGTAGAAAAACACGATTGTGATCTTCTTTGTATTCGCGCTTTTGTATTGCTTTTTTTAAAATACTGCTATCTCTGATGGTTTGTATGGCGGTTTCCGTAGTGTAGTGGTTATCACGTTCGCCTAACACGCGAAAGGTCCTCGGTTCGAAACCGGGCGGAAACATTATTTATTTGCATGATAATATAATTTCTGGAAACGTCCAGTGACTGCACCCTCCGTCCCTCAGAACTGTTGAACCAAGTGTGGGCATACTTCTCTATCAGCTATCTGTCCATCCATCCATCCGTTATCTGAACCGCGTATCTTGCTCTCAGGGTCGCGGGGATGCTGGAGCCTGTTCCAGCAGTAGTTGGGCGGCAAGGCGGGTAGACACACACCCTGGACAGACCGCCAGACCATCACCTGGCTTATACAGTCTTCGGGGCGTGCTTCACATTACTAAAGCTACTACCACTCATTTTTGCCATCCGACATGGCCGACATACTTATTCAGATGAACATAGCAGGCCATCATAGCCCTCATCTAGTGGCCCGAACTCCGAAAGCTTCCCTGTTCTTCACCCCTTATGTGCAGGCCAGCAGATAAAGAAGCCCATTCCTGCCAATGAATAAAATTAAGAACGACTGAATTCTGAGGGATTTTTCTCACAATTGTGACTAAACATTAATTCATTTTTTTCTAAAACGTATGTCTACCGTATTTCCCAGACTATAAATCGTTTCTGTTTTTTTTAAAACTCGGCTGGCTGCTGATTTATATTCCAAAGCGATTTATACAATGTAATTTTGTCAGACGAATACGCTGCATCTCAACTAAGGCCAATAGATGGCACATTTTAGTCTTGTGACTGAAGTGACAATATTGTACCACCCATAGAAATTGAATGAGAGTAGAACGGACATTGAATTGTATGCCGTGGCGATTGTTATTCGTTGTTATGGTGACAACACACGTCATTGGGGCCGTAAATAAGTTCTACGCCACTGCTCGAAGATGGCGAAACTATCTTGATTTCGAGTACAGCGATCCAATTCGATATTGACATTGTGAAAGCGGCTTTTGTACGACCCACAATATTTTTTTCTACAAACAACATTGAATCGTCTCTGTTAATTAGATTTTCTGACCTTAAGGCAACTTTAACAAGTTATGTCGACTTCCAGTGGGAAGAGAAAAAAATGTGGCGAACAAAATGGAGGTGGTGTTTATCGCCGGTGCTTCTAATGCACTAATAGGCTCGGTGCATTAATGTCGCGCTGCACAGCGGAACTTCCGGATGTGTCTGTTTGCATAAGAACTTCCGGTACAACCGGATGCTTACCTCCTACTGAATCATTAGTTAGCGACTAATCCGTTCGAAATCTTAATTTTGCCCGAAAAATCAATGAGTCAAACAGGGCGTTCAAGCATCAACGCCGCGAATCAGGCTCCACTGAGCACTGTTGTGTGCCAATTCGGCGTGCTATAGTTATCTTTCAAGTTTCCATTCATTCCCTAGTAACTGATTATTTTCTTGCCCGGTGCGGGATTCGATACAGGATGTACTAGCACCACAAGGCGACATCACTAACCGCTCGCCTAATGGATCAGATCGCTGTGGGCTAACGTGTCTTATTAGTAGTTTACAGTCGTCACCCTCCCCGGAAGAGCGCCCCCGCGCTTTGTTATTCCCGCGATCCGAAGAGACTTCTGAGGATCTGCACACTTCCGAATCCCACCGCTGCCACCAATGTAACGGGTTATTTTCTTGCCCGCTGCGGGATTCGATACGATGTGTACTGCAACACAAGGGGACATCACTAACCGCTCGGCTAAAGGGTCAGATTCGTTAGCTAGAGGTTAACGTGTGTTATTAGTAGTGTAGCGAATTCGGGGGACAACGCAATCACAGGAACTGCCGCGCCCGGGAAGCGAACCCGTATCGCCCGCACCGCAGGAGACATCGTTAACCGCTCGACTAAAGGGTCAGACCCGCGAGCCAGCGGCCAGCGTGTCTTCTTATCCATGCACGTTACAGTAGTTTACAACTGCGAGGAAAGAGCTAAGTGGCTAGCGAAATTTCGGAGGGATGCATTTACCGTCACCAAGAGCCCAAAAGTGTGTAGTCGGCATTTTGAACCGGGTGATTTCGCTGTGCCAGCTACAGGTGTGTTAAGGAGGCTCAAGAAAGGAGCTGTCCCCACACTCTTTGCGTGGAATGAGTACTCCAAACCCGTACCCAGGCTAGGTGTGTGGGAGCGTCTGTTTCAGTAGGCTATCTTATAAAGAATGACACACACACGAGTTGCTCAGTGCAGCCAAGTATATTCAAAGTGATGTAACATGTTCCTGAGCGCGGGTCATGTGCATCTAAGGTAAACTAGTGGATAGCCGATGGCATCGATCTATCTAGACCCGTAACATCCTCCTTTTCCAAGTATAAACACATACACATGAAGTTAGTGCAAAATAAAATTACTTTCATATACGAACAACCAATAACAGTGCAACAGCAGTAAATCTCTTCATATCCCATACCAGTGTAATAACCACAGTAGCGTATGATAACATTTCTCCTCTTTTCCCCCTCTCTCCCACATAGCAACCATCAACATTATTCAGATTACATAGTGAGTTTCAGTGGAGGTTTAGACAGCCGTCCAACCCTTGTGTAAGTGTGTCCATCCGAACGCGGAGCGCCAACAGGAGTAGATGGCGCCTTGGGCATGGACCTGATGGGGCTCGGCTCGAACACAGCCTGAGGGGTCTCAATGACAGTTTCTGTAGCTGGATCCCCGTCCGGTGTGTGTGCCGCAGCGGGTTCAACAGGATCGTGCGCGGCTCGTGCAGCTGGCTCAGCCACTCTGAGATCGATCCTGTTACGACGGTACAGGGAGCCATCAATGTCCACAAGATAAGACCTCGGCGCAACCCTGCGGAGACAAGTTCCGACTCTCCAGCGGCCAGTGTTATCACCTGGCAGGGGCTTCATCCGTACGACTTCCCCAATTTCAAGTGCCGGCAATTCACGGGCAGATCTGTCATAGAAGGATTTGGCGAGTTGCTTCCTGTGGCGCAGCTTTTCAGTGACGCCCACGACAACAGCTGGTTCCAGGAGCTTGCTTGCCGCCGGGATGGACGTCTTCAACCGGCGGGACATGAGGCGTTGTGCTGGGCTGCTGCCCATGTTTTCCGTAGGTGTATTCCTCCAGTGAAGCACGGCTTTCCAGGGGTCTTCACCATCATGCGCGGCCTTACGCAGAAGATTTTTTACGATCTTCACGGCCGACTCGGCCTTGCCATTCGCTTTCGGGTGTCTGGGAGAGGAGGCCACGTGCTCAAATTCCCACTCAGAAGCGAACCGTGTGAACTGAGCTGTGAACTGAGGGCCGTTGTCTGTAATAACCTTCTCTGGCTGAACATGTCGGGCGAACTGTGCCTTACATCGCTTGATGACTGTCTCTGCAGACATGTCGGGTAGAAGCTCAATCTCCCAAAAATCGGAATAGTGGTCGACTATTAGGAGATAGTCTTTCTGTCTGAAGCTGAATAGGTCCATGCTCAAGACCTGCCATGGCCTGGTTGGTACTTCGTGAGAGAGCATGGTCTCCTTTTGCTGATTGTGGGCGTACACATTGCAGGTCGAGCAGCTGCTTACAAAGTCCTTTATCTCTGACTGCATGTTGGGCCAGTACAATGTCTCTTGAGCGTGTCGGTAGCATGCATCTGCCCCTATGTGACTTGAATGTATGCGCGTCAACATTTCTGGGAGGAGTGACTTTGGGATGATGACTTTTTGCCCCCGGAACAGAACTCCGTTCTGCACACTGATTTCATCCCTGAAGGGCCAGTACTCCCTAGCGATGAGGGGCGCTTCCTCCTTTACATCTGGCCAGCCCACGAGAACAGTGTTCTTCAGTGCCTGTAAGCATTCATCTCTGTCGGTGTGTCGTCTGATCTGTTCCAGCCGCTGGTTAGTCACATTCAGGTACTCTGCCTGGTTCACGTGCTGTATGTCTTCCTGCTCTTGTTGCAGAGAGCAGATAGCGTGTCGCTGATATGCAGTCCCTCTGCCGGAGCATCCAGCCGTAGCTCTGTTGAGCGTGTCGCTTATGAACATCTCTGGGCCTGGTTTGTAGATTACCCTCAGGTCGTAGTTCTGCAGAGTCATGAGCATGCTCTGGAGTCTCTTGGGCGCATTGAGAAGTGGCTTGCTGAAAATAGAGATCAGAGGCTTATGGTCCGTCTCTGCTGTGATTGGGTCGCGGCCATACAGGTAATGGTGAAACCTCTGGCAGGCGAAGACGATACTGAGACACTCCTTCTCAATTTGTGCATAGTTTTTTTCGGTGGGGGTAAGAGCCCTCGAGGCAAATGCGATGGGCTGACCTTCCTGCATGAGACAACAACCGAGACCGCTCTGGCTGGCGTCGCTCTGGATTGCGATTGGCTTAGTTACATCATAGTAGCGCAGGACGGGCATGGCTGTCGCCAGCGCCTTAAGCTCATGAACCGCCGCCTCGTGCTTAGGCAGCCAGTGCCAGGGTGTGTCCTTGTCCAACAGGCGTCGCAACGGCTCGCAGACAGTAGATAGATGAGGCATGAACTCGGCTAAATAGTTAGCGAAGCCAATGAGACGCTGCACGCCCTTGGCATCTGTTGGGTTCGGCATGTCAATAATGGCTCTCACCTTCTCTGGATCGGGCTTCAGTCCAGCAGATGAGAGAATGTGGCCATGAAACTGCACCTCAGCCACCTTGAACTGCAACTTCTTCAGGCCGAGGCGAAGCTTGACCTCGCGGCAGCGTTCCATCAACGCCGCAAGCTTGACGTCGTGGTCGTCCCCAGCCTCCTTGTCTGTGTCCCCGCAGCCGACGACCAGGATATCGTCTGCAATGGGCTCAACGCCCTTCAGACCGGCGAGGAGCTCGTGCTGCTTGCGCTGATATACCTCGGGCGCCACCGATACTCCAAATGGTAGCTTGAGCCACCGCTTCCTCCCCCAGGGGGTCCAGAACGTGGTCATGAGGCTACTCTCATAGTCCAGTTTGCATTGCAGGAATGCATCCCGAGCGTCCACTAACGTGAAGACTCTGGCCTTGGGCAATTTATACAAAATGTCCTCCAAGGTAGGCATGATGTAGTGAGAGCGCTTTAGGGCTTTGTTCAATGGTTTAGGGTCAATGCATATTCTCAGCTTCTCCGGTTTTTTAACAATCACCATGTTGCTGATCCAATCTGTAGGATCTGTGACAGGCGCAAGGTGGCCGTCAGCCTCGTACTTGTCCAGCTGGGCTTTGACTGCTGCTTTCATTGCGATTGGGACATTGCGAGGGGCACTCTGTACTGCAGCAACACTAGGATCAAGGTCAAAATGGACCTCCCCAGGCACGGATTCCACAGGGGAGTTGAACACGTCACTGTATCTGTTGATAAGCTGTTCTTTAGTTAGGGCTCCTGGTTGTGTGTGTTCCATTTTGAGCACATCCTCTGGAATTGTGAAATGCATGAGCCCTAAGCGTTCACAGGTGGAGCCTGACAGAAGAGGATGTTGGCTGGTCCTCACTATTTCGAATGAGAGCTTGTGTGTTTGGCCTCTCACAGTACAGTCAGTCTCAAAGGTGCCCATAGAGCTCAGTGTTTCCCCCGAATACAGCTTCAGTCTGGTGTCACTCGGGCGGAGAGGTGTGTTTGGGGCCAGCCTTTTCTTGTCTTGAAAGCCCATTACATTGCAGGTGGCTCCAGAGTCCAGCTGACATTGTTGTGGCTTGTCGTGGAGTTTCAGAGTCACAAACCACTTCTTTCCTTTGGTGTGCACTGCGCCGATTGACTCAAACATGTACAGATCATCTGCATCATTACTATGCTCTGGGGGTTCTTCTGTGTATTCCACACAGTTTACCTTGCCCTCAGCATGCCCCTTTTTGCTCTTTAAGCACACTTTAGAAAAGTGATGAAGTGTCCCACATGACCTACATTGTTTCCCGAAGGCCGGGCAATGCTCTCTGCCCCTTGAATGCGAGCTGCCACAATATTTGCAATTGCCTGCATCTCCTGCTGTTCTGGGTGGATTGCTCTGTTTCCATTGGTTTTGTCTGGGTTGCCTAGCAACGGCATGCACTGCCTCCGGCTGCGGTGTTGTTGCAAACTCCATTGCTCTCATACGGATGTCAGTTTGCTCTGCTGCGCGACACATGTCAATAGCTGTGACCATGTTCAAATCCTTCTCTCTCAACAGCCTGCGCCTAACGGCCTCGCTTGCAACTCCCAGGACTATCTTATCACGGATCATTTCATCTTTCAACTGTCCATACTCACAGGTTGCTGCCCTCTCTCTCAGTCTCATCACAAAGGTATCAAACGATTCTCCTTCCTCCTGCTTGCAACTCCCGAAAATGTACCTCTCGTATATTGTGTTTTTTGCTGGCTTGAAGTATTTCCCCAACTCTCTCAGTATGGCGTCAGGATCCCCTTGATCATCTTCTGAGAGGTTCAGATTGTGGCGGTAAATATGCCTGCATTCACTTCCCATCACACTTCTTAGAGTAGCCGCTTGTATTTTCTTGTCCTTGCCAAGTATGCCCGTGACGAGGACGTAGTCTTCATATTCGGCCCGAAAAATGTCCCAATTGACACTCCAATCGCCTGTGAAGCTCATCGGGGACGGTGGTGGAATATTCACGTTAGCTGCCATTGTATGTGATGCTATTGGCGCCGGTAATGCTAGCGTTAGCTCCTCTGGGACAACGTCTTCAGCAGAAGTACTTTGCTCTGAATCGGAATCCTCCGACATGTGACCTACTCAGGCCTACAAACTTAAACATTCGATCTAGTAAAATAAGAAATAAGTTCTCCGACTTCTGACACCATGTTTCAGTAGGCTATCTTATAAAGAATGACACACACACGAGTTGCTCAGTGCAGCCAAGTATATTCAAAGTGATGTAACATGTTCCTGAGCGCGGGTCATGTGTATCTAAGGTAAACTAGTGGATAGCCGATGGCATCGATCTATCTAGACCCGTAACAGCGTCCTGCTGTCGCCCCTCTGCCAGCTCTGGACTCTTCTGATAATGAGATGGTGTCAGCAGCTGCCTGCAAGAGCATGACTAATACGTGGCTCCTAGAGCTGCCGCTTTGGATGATGCCCTGGCCCAAAACGAGTTAACGAGGAAACAAATACAAGTGCTCCAGAAACAACTAGAGACCGTCCAGCTACAGTCCAAATTCAGTCTGAGGCGATTTGCAGGTTCCAATGAGGACATTCGGTTTTACACCAGGTATGTCTGATTTGTATCATTTCATTTAATTACCCCTGCCAAATTAACTCACCTGATCAGTCTCTTTCGATGTAGCTCAAAATATTGTAACGTGCACGGCTAAATAGACTCGCTAGCCCTTGCTTAACGGATCGGACCCTTTAGTTGATTGGTTAACGTAGTTGCCAGTGGTGTGGGATACCCGGGTTCGCGTACCGGCTGCGACGGTTCCCGGCTGCTGCCCCCCCCCCCCCAATTCACTACATTGGTATTAGAAGTGAGATGTTGAGGTCATCGGAAGCGCGTGCGCCCAGAGGCGCGAGGGAGCTGGTATGCTGAAGCGCGGGGGCGCTAACGGGTCGGACCCTTTAGTCAACTGTTTAAAGTAGTCGCCTTGGATTCGCGTCCCGGCTGCAGCGGTTCCTGGCGGCCCCCCGAATAGACATCTTGAATCACTCTTCTTTTTTTGCTCGTCTGAGCTACTGAGGATGCACACACGATGCGATGTACATCACTAACAGTGATTTTAGGGAGGTCTTGCAAACAGCGAGTGTAAAAACAAAGCCATCTCTTCTCTCAACAAACCAGACCGGAAGTTCTTGTGCAAGTACTCGTACGAACGATGCCATCTTACGCACCCAGGCTACTGATAACTGCCACGACTATTCCGCCCATGATGACGCCCCAAGATTTTCCTGTGATAAATGAAGACCTTCCTCTCTGCCCGTCACCCCAGGGAAACCTGTCAAGAAAGGTAAAACTGAAATGGCCAACACTGATATTGTCGCTGCTCTGCCAGAGTTGATCAACACCAGATCAGATGAGCTGAAGACTTTGGTCCAGAATAATACTGTTCAAATCACGAGTCTGAGGGGAGAAATGGAAGTCGTCTGCAGAAAAAAATCAATAGCAGACAGGAGAAATTCCAGTAACTCTGCATCTGTCTCTGTAGGATGTGTCTGTGTAGGATGCATACACATCTGGTGACAGAGAAATATCCATTAGATACAGTCAGGTTTTACAGAGGGAATTTTTTCAAAAGTTACAATGGTAATGATGGCTTTTATTTTTATCAGATAATATCAATGTAATTGTAAATTAATTGCTAAAAATAACTATATATAGTCCGCGGTGGCGTAGCGGTCTAAGTATCGGCTTGGTGTCGATGCAGTTGCCCACTGAGGACTGGGGTTCGCGCCCCGGTCTCGTCAGATCCGACTATGGCCGGACTCGATGAAGCAGCAATCATTGGCAACGCTGTCTTCGGGAGGGGGGCGGAGTCGGCTTGTGTTCGTCATGTGAATGCGTCTCTGTGTGTGTCGGAAAAACAGTGGTTCGGCTTGGATTCGCCTTGTCACGAAAGTGGGGAGGCGCTTTCCTTCGAGACTGCCGGCCGGAGAGATGCAGTTGGCGAACGCATGCAATACGAGGGTGGGTGTTTGAATTAAAATAGGGATCAATTGGCCACTAAATTGGGAGAAAAAAGGGAAAAATCAGAAATAGATTTAAAAAACAAAACAAAACTATATATTACTATAGAGTTCTTTCTTTCTGAATGTCATTGTCTTGTTAATTTGGAGAATTTAACAACAGCAGTGTTAACATGTATAAAAACTGTGTACTCTGTGGTGCGAATTTCCCTTACGGGTGTTCTGTATATTGTACTGTTTGTACCTTATGAGCCACCGTAGTTTCAGCGGCGACGTAATCACGCAGTCTGGCGTGTGCACTTGTACAGCGTGTGCATGAGATAAAAAAAAAGCGCGGTGGTCACATCTAATGTGAGCTCTGTATAAAAGTGAATGCAAATGCATTGTGAAAAAAGAAAATAAATTCACCATCGTTGTTGAAAACAATCTGTTTATTTGTAAGTACGCAAAGTATAATCCGCTGAAGAAAAACACCTCAACAAGCATTTAATATTGTTGGTGAGAGCAGATTGTATTTAAACATTCTAGAAAAAATAATATTCACAGTCCTAATAATTTTACATTATCCACACAGCAGGAGTTCAATACACATAAAACATGAAAAACTCTTTACTTCATCATGTTCCAATTTGACTTCATCTAGGGTGTTGCTGTTTGTTTGTCTCCTGTGTTTACTACAGCCTCCCTCCTCTTCTTGGTTGGTGTACTGATCATGGGGTGCAGCGCACAGTGTTGACGAAGGACAGGGCCTCCGTTTCTGAAGGCGGGTAGGGTTTACGATAGAACCTTCTGGATAGCAGCATGAGAATGAAGGCTTCAACCACCTTCAGCATATGATTGAACTCTGCAGGACCAAACAGAGGAGGTGTATGAGAGCAGAATTGATGCAGAGGTACTAATAGATAATTCTTTTGACTAGAAACAAACAAAAGGAATGCTGTCTTGTGTTCAGTATAGTATGGAACGGTGCTCATTGAACTCGGGAGTAAGTATTAGCAACTTGACAAAAACATTGCATCCAAGGCACTCTTCCCATACAAAACGCATCCATGGTGAACATATTTAAAAAGCACTGACCTGTTGCAGCATGATTTTTAAACATGTTCAATATGGATGCTTTGCATTAGCCAATAAATAGCCAATAGGAAATAAAGGCTTATTACTTTTTGTATGGGAAGAGTGCAATTTTTGTTTGTCAAGGACATAACACTTTATTTTATAAAAGTGACTTGCAAGCATTACAGACCTGGGCTATGCCTTTGTTTTGGAAATGTTTCTATATTCTTATCCTGTCCTCTGGCAATTTAAAACAAATATAACACATTTAAAACAAATTCAATAATTTCTGCAAGTCCCAGCTTCATTAGTTACTGTTGCAATGTCCAACATATTTTCCAGCCAAACTGCTATCTGCTTCTTATCACTAGGAACAGTGTGAATCTGTATTATAGGTTCCACACAACACTTTTTTTCCCCATTTCCCTTAACCTTAGCCTATCAGATAATCTAGCTTAATCTATTGTATGGTGCATAATAGCTGCTCTCTGCATCAGTGAGGCGCTGGAGCTCAATGAGGGAGGAAACAATGGTGCACTAATTGGTGGATTGCTCTGTCAGTCACGCTTCTGCAAATGGTGAATTAAGGCTGTGCCATTTGGAAGATACGAGCAGCCGAGCTTTCGCCGAGCCAAACTCTTTTTCACCAAAGGTAATTTGAGAGTGTGTGTGTATTTTTTTCCTGCATCTGTATTTATATATATATATATACATACACACACACAAACACACACACACACATATATATAAATAAAACTTCACTGTTGCTCAGGTATCTGGCTTACAATACTCTGCAGTATATGTGATACAAACAAGCCACCATATCAAGTAAGGGCAACCGGAAGTGCTTTAAAGTTTGAAAAAACTAACAAAGAAAACCATATGGCTCAGATACAGTGGTCACAAATCAAATAAAACACAAACATTATAATTTCCCCACCCACAGGCAAGTCACTCAACAGTCTAACAGTTAGACGGGGGGTGGGGGGGTGGGGGTCAGCTAGAGTCCGACTCTAACTGACCCCCCCCCCCGAATCGATCTTGGTTCCATGATGGAAGTTGAACTCTTATTGTGCATGTAAATTTAAAGGAGTAACTATGTTTGATGATGTCATTGTTCATTGTTAAACTTTGTTTTCTTGTTAAATAAAGAACTGTTGTAAATTCAAAATTCTCTCTCTCTCTCTCTCTCTCTCTCTCTCTCTCTCTCTCTCTCTCTCTCTCTCTCTCTCTCTCTCTCTCTCTCTCTCTCTCTCTCTCTCTCTCTCTCTCTCTCTCTCTCTCTCTCTCTCTCTCTCTCTCTCTCTCTCTCTCTCTCTCTCTCTCTCTCTCTCTCTCTCATTATGAATCCGAATAGGTACCTGAGGCTCTGCCATGCCAGTGAAACTCCTCTGTACTGGGAATTACATTGTAGGCTGTCAGCACTTCTATCAGCAGCGGCTGCAGGCTGTTAATCACCACAGCAATCATAACAATGCTGTATTTGGGCAGCAGCCTGTATCTCTGCTCTGCAATCTTTAGTCCCGTTTTTATCATGATGTTGAAGACAAAGAGAGACAGGAGGGTAGAGATCATCATCACGATCCCCAGGTAAAAGACAGGGCTGCGGGTATCCCCCTGCCAAAAAGAACACAATGGGCGAAAAAATTGTTGAATGCTCGAAGTCTTATCTTATGAATTTGCCGATATACGAATATGATTCTCATATGCACACCTTGCATATTTGCAATAAGATCATACAGTATCATACAGTATATGAGATTTATTGTAGTTTTCCTTCATATTGATGTCCAAATTCTGTCTTAAAAGGTTCCAACATTTCATAGTTTTTACTGTTTTCTGATGTCCATTATTGTATCTTCGTATACAAAATTAGATTATTTCATAAACTATACATATATTGAAATAGTACCTCATATTATAATCTTAATTGGTAATTTATTAACATACTATGTGATAATCCACCATATTCCATATAATAATAATAATTATTATTATTATTAATTACATTTATATAGCGCTTTTCTAGACACCCGAAGCACTTCACATCAAAGGGGGGACACTCACTTCAACCACCACCCTCATATCATCATGATATCACCAATATCATGTGACATGATTTTTTTACATTCTATTTCAGTATTTACATCTTATAAGTGTTACTGTACTACTGCTAGATACTATCCTATACATTTTTCATTCACTTTTATTTCACTATACTCTCTACTCAATAGAGACTCTACTCTGCAGTCGGGAGGTTGCGATATACCACTATTGACGATAACCATAGTATTTTAAAAATAAAATATTGATATTACGTCAATAATACACATATTATGATATCGTGTAAATAATCCAGCACCTCTTAAATCATTTCCGTTTCTTTCTTTCCGTTTTCGCTTTGCCCCCGAACACACACACCTGACGTGATGCAGTAACTAGTTAGCTAGCTACGACCACAGTGTGTGGCTACTACAGCCACACAAAATCATGTCATGAAAAATGATGAGAGGAAAAAAAATGATGTAAAGACATGGTCAGTGGACAGTAAATGACAGTATATCAGAGTGGTTAGTTGTCAGCCGGTGGTCTCACACACAAACTCTCTGTCCCCTGCTCCCTGCAAGTGGTTTTGTTTCAGTTGACATTGTATTGATGCAGATGTTAGGCCTTGTGGATCTTTTGTTTATCAGCTCACCTGGTTGCCTTTTCACTATCCATTAAGT
The DNA here is from genome assembly GCF_029633865.1 of Lampris incognitus. Taxonomy (NCBI): domain Eukaryota; kingdom Metazoa; phylum Chordata; class Actinopteri; order Lampriformes; family Lampridae; genus Lampris; species Lampris incognitus. Next base: position 46,857,197 of record NC_079214.1, on the reverse strand, counting down.
ATAATTGTTCTTTTTGTATGCTTTTGTACAGTTATGGTTACATACTCTCTCTCCACCTCCCTACACTCGTATTTTGAGTGTAATTAATTTGCCAAAAAAACAAAAAACACACAATAAACAAAGTTAAAGATGAATTTGACTGATAGCATCCCCCCCCCCAAATTTCCACAGATATCGTGATAATATTGTTATCATGGATTCTTTAGGCCATGATAACCGTGTAGCGAAAGTTTGATGTCGTGACAGCCCTACTCTGCAGTCTTGGTCTGGTGTTGTTGCACTGTCATTTTCAGGTCAACGTTTAACCTCCCTCATCTGCAACATGTTCTCGCATTGTGATGTCAGGATAATCATATTACATTTACCAACCATAGGCTACATGTTGTCATCTAGTATGTTGTCAACTATTATCTTCTTTTCTAATTTCTAATGTTACGTCATGTAGCCTTTTGCAACACTTATTTTTATATTCATCTCTACTTTCTTCTGGAAATTGTTTTACCCACTTTAGCAAATCAATTCACCACGGAATCACAGAAGTCTCATCTGGTCGAATCCAGCTCCTGATCAGTAACACTGTAGGTAGTGTTAATATAGCACCCATGGTAATCTAACACAAATGCGGGCTGTACTCACAAGCCATAAGCTAAGTCATACCTTTTCTTTGAAATATTTTCCATCCGTCCACAAAACTGCAATGATGAAGTTCATTATGGGTAGCAGAAATATGGTCTGAGAGATACCAATACGGAAGACAGTGTAGATTCTCCTGCAAATTAAAAATGTTTGTTTTGTAAAAACGTAATGATATAAGTGCTGCAGTGTGAACCTTCTTTGAAGCCAAGTTACCGGTTAATCCTGATTCTTGGCAGACAGAGGAAGCAGCAGCAGCAGGGCCCGACACTCAGATCTGAGTCCACAGTCTGTATCCTGTCCAGCATCTCCTCCTCGCCTCCCAGGTAGGCTACGGTCAGGTGGAAGAAAGCAAAAAGGGCTGCCCCAGTGTACCTGCAGACAAACAGTATAGCCATACTTCAGAAATGTGAAATATTTAACTGACGCCCAGAATTTTCCGCATCAAGAAAGGAGCGAGTCTTGAACATCGGCCTGAAATGTTGCCATGGGTGTACTGAGTAAACTTTATCGCACAAATATCAACACCTGGAGATGAAAAGCTGTCACATCAATTCATATGCACACAAACCCTTCAAAGTTGAAACAGCAGATTACATGTAAAAATCAAAATTAGAGTGATAAAAGTGTAACTGTAATCTATTAGCTATTGTAAAATCAGATCATATTACCGATACTTAAAAATGGTGTTTAGTCTTGTTGGATTATCCATAAACATGCCTAAACAAAATAAGAGGTCAGGGTTCGATTGACAGCATATACATTATAGACTCAAACACCATTGGACAGAGCTTCTAATAATGGTGTATTATGGTTTTTTTTTAATGACAGCAACGATATTGTATCTACTTTCTGTACATTTAATTTTTTGTCATATTCTGTGACTTGTCTATGGCAACGTAATTTGCAACACCGCTTTCACATTAGTGAAACAGTAACCCATAATTGAATGCATGCTGGTGGTATTCTTTCCTGCGCTAAATGAAAACGAAGGCTGCCGGGTTAAGGGGAGATGGATGATCTGAGCAGCCTGAAGGAAAGCACTCACACTGAGGTTATGAGGTCTACCAGGGCGGCGGCCCGGGGAACAGTCATGCCCAGCTGTGCCGCAATGGTGATAACCTGAGAGAGTCATAAATATAGTATAATCATCACAACACAAACAGACCCCCCCCCCCCCACACACACACACAGTGGCTTTTAAAGCCACAAGTACGTATGTAGTCATCCATATGGTAAGAATAACAGTAGAATACATTTCAAATGCAAATAACTTTTCTACTCTGCTCACCTGACAGACAGTGTGCTTCATGCAACAGCATTCTCTCAACTTTCTCTTAAATTTGCTAAGAGGAGTTTTTAAATTATTATTCATACACACACGTTTAGCTTCCAAACAGCTATTTTTCCAAAAACAGACATTCCAAACATTCTTCGCTCTTTTCTTCAAAACAAATGCACGAGCTACGGTAGTGCTTAGGGGAAATGAAGTTGTACTTCCGCAAAACACTACCGCTCTTGTCCACAGGGGCACGCAACGCCACCAAAAACCCGAACTTCATAGCAGCTTTAAATTACTCTTGAGATTTTCCCCACAAAACAACTTTTGCTCTTTTGCCTAAAATGTTGAATCCCACTTTCTTCTATTTAAAAATGTATTTTTTTAACTTTCCCCCTCCCTTTTCCCCCCAATTGTATCCGGCCAATTACCCCACTCTTCCGAGCCGTCCCGGTCACTGCTCCACCCCCTCTGCCGATCCGGGGAGAGCTGCAGACTACCACGTCCCTCCTCCGATACATGTGGAGTCGCCAGCCGCTTATTTTCACCTGACAGTGAGGAGTTTCACCAGGGGGATGTAGCACGTGGGAGGATCACGCCATTCCCCCCCCAGTTCCCCCTCCCCCGTGAACGGGCGCCCCGAACGACCAGAGGAGGCACTAGTGCAGCGACCAGGACACGTACCCACATCCGGCTTCCCTCCCGCAGACATGGCCAATTGTGTCTGTAGGGACGCCTGACCAAGCCGGAGGTAGCATGGGGATTTGAACCGGCGATCCCCATGTTGGTAGGCAATGGAATAGACCACCTCGCCACCCGGACACCCCTTTCTTCTAAATTTAATTTACACTTTGAAATAAATGGTATTCAACATTCAGCACAGTCGATGAGCGTAGTCGACACATGAAAAAAAAATCATAAAGGGACAGCTGATTTTGATTGCCATGAGAAAAAACAAATTGGATGAATCTGAACAGCCGATCAGATACTACTACCTTTACATAAAGACATTTAATATCTAAAAAGAAAAGAGCTGTACAAGTTCAGGAGTCAAGTGACACCGTTAAGACCGAGTTAAAGGTACAAAAACCTTCATCTGGATGTTTCATATTCCTAGAACATCAATTAAACCTCCTTTAAAAGGTAAGCACATTCCTAATGAAAGGTGAAATATCAAACGGTTGTGCGGGCTGTGACGTTGTCCATCTCAGAGTTAAATCTGTTCTTGTTTTCCCCACTCAGCACATGGGGATGTGAAAAACTCACCGGGAAGAGGCCGAGGATTATGAGACAGCGGTCTTTGATGAGGGTGCAGCTGATGTTTCTGCTCAGATAGACCCAGAGCTCCATGAAGAGCCCACAGGTGGACAGGGACAAAAGCAGGAAGAGGGCAAAGAAGCCCAGCGTCACGGGGCTCAACCCTGTGAAAGACACATATATGGGTCTGTCTGTCTGCCTCTGACCATATTTTTCCCTGAAGTTCTTGAATTCTTTTGCCTGTTCATCTAAGAAAATATATGATACAATATACTATGATGTATTATGTGCTATTTCACGTGTGCAGCCCATTAAAGCAACAATCTTGAAGTTTGTTGCTTTAACTGACAGCAACCTTCCAACACCTGGGGTGATTCCAGTCAATGCACTTGGTGATATGACTACTTCAAATCCCAGAGATCAGTTTACAATCAAACAGTCATTAGCCTACTAAATTTTACCACTCCCACTCCCAAAGAAATACGGTTGAGCCTTGGTTTTAACTATTAATGTTGTGTAACCACCAGGCGCTCTAACCACAGAAACATGTTTGCAATCTCTTTTATGACATCTTCCAGGTTTATCAGACTCATTGGATAGTTGAATTAGGGAATGGTCACGTTGTGTGCAACCCACAACATTGTGTTCAAACATTTTCAGAAAAGGTCTCGTTCTGTTTTTGTTTTTTTGCCTTTCCAATAATTTAGGACGTTAGCTTTCCTTGTTGTTTCAGTCTCACTCCAGAAATGCAGTTGTTTACTATTGCTTGGTCACTATGTTGTCCCGTCTATCATTTCCATTTCAGATGCTATTAGCAGGAATTCTGGGGGAAATCCCTAACTTTTTGGTGTATGCATCCAACTGATTCTCTGGAAGAACTTTAATTAAGGTGCACAAAAAAACCCCTCAGTAAATAAAAAGACTGGGGAAAACTCTAGCTCTGTTAGTTGCCTTATGCTTGCATCGATTCAGACCTTAATTTGATTATGAGAGTTTGATTAATGTGTTCACATGGCAGCTGCAACAATGAATTATCTTCGTCAGATCAAAATAAAATTTTTAACTCGCATGTAAATACATGTAATCTTAGGCTTGAAATGTTTTCTCCGAGATGGTCTCATTCATCCACATACTCCAATCAATGTTGTAATTACGAGACGACAGAACTTGGTGGAATTTTGGTTCAAATGAAATTCATCAGCAAAATCAAAAGTTATTTTTGTGCAATCTCTTTATCAAGGTGGCTGAAATGTTAAGCCGGCCCACTTAACTACAAAGTGCTGCGGGAAACCCTTGGTTTTTTGTTGTTGCATGTTTTATATTTTCAGGATTTAAGCTTTTAGCGAACTTCCTTCAAATTTACTTGACTGGAAAAAAAACCCATCCTGACTCAGATTATTATTCATATCAGGTACCCACTAGCACAAACCCATGAGCTGCTTACACACAATACACACATGCACTCAGTGACTCCTGCATACATAAGTGCACCTAATATTACACAACCATCATAACCTCCAGCTACAAAAGGTCAATACATTGCCATTCTTTTCCAAACCCAGAGCTGTGTGTCTTTTTACAATTTGCTGTGTGAGACTATTTGACCTCAGGACACCTCATCTGGACTACAAGCAGACTACAACAGAGGAGGACAGGAACCAGAATTCCCTTGAGCTGAACATAACCTTTATATAACCCTCAAATGTTACCTCTCATAAAGTCCTCAGCGTAGGGTGCCTCCAGGCTGCACTGCGTCATGGTGGTCGGGTGGCCAGACCCTCTTGGGAGCTCAACTTCAAACTGAGTCTGCTTTCATTTTACACGCTAGAGTTCAACTCTATCTGTCTCTGACCTACTGACAGTGGACCTTTGAGCCTGATATCAGAGCAATAAATCAAGCAGTTAGATGAGGAGAAAACAAACCGAAGACATGTGTGAATGTGTGTTCTTCAGTTGGAATGTGTGTGTGTGTGTGTGTGTATGTGTGTGTGTGTGTGTGTGTGTGTGTGTGTGTGTGTGTGTGTGCGTAACAGAGGAAAGCGCACTCCAAGTTTCACAATGACTTCACTTTACTAAACATCACAGTTACCGTAAATAGATTACACATCACTAATATTGCATTTGGAGCACAAATGTTGGCACACACACACACAAAGCTTCGCAGAAAATTTCAAAAATATATGTAGACTTCAAATCACACAATAACCCTGGTATATCGCCAAAATTTGTATATAACAGTTGCAAATAACAGTTTTTCTTTCTCTTTCGTTTTTTTTTTAATGATCAGTAGTTTTTATTTTCCTTTAACACAAATACAGGCCATGACATCACACATGGATTACAGAGATGGAAGGAACAATTTAACAGGGCCTACTAGACAATATCAAGAGTCAGACACATTTGGATTAAGGGTGATCATAAGACGAGTCTTAACAGTATACAAGACAATAGGAACAGCAGATAGAAAATTAAAAAAACAAAAACAAAAAAAAACAAAATAAAAACATAGTTGGCAGATAGAGTAGTCTATTATATAGATTAGTTGTCACAGATTACACGGGGCCTCTAATGAAAGAAATATCGTGCGTCCACTTGGCCTTGTATTTTTCCACCTGGTTGAAGAGTCTAAAGGAGAGTCGCTCGTGTGCTGCCACAATTCCCAGATGGGAGAACCATACATTGGTGTGAGGTAGGGTGGCCGACCTCCACTCTGTTACCATGAGCTTTCTACCCAACATCAGGGCTGTCTGGACCCACTCTGCCCATGCTCGTGGAAGGGCTTTTAAAGGAGTAGGGTCTCCCAGAACAAAGAGGCTTGGAGAAAATGGGATTTCTTTTGTTAGCATGAGTTTGATATTCTCATATATAGCTGTCCAGAATTCTTGTGCAACACGGCAAGACCACAGCATGTGGATAAGCGTACCCGGGCCCTCCCCACACCTCCAGCAGTCAGGGCTGTCTCTTAGTTTTGCCCTGTATAACCTTGAGGGGGTCCAGTATACCCTGTTAATTATTTTGAACTGTACTAATCTTGTCCTGAGTTCCCATGATGTTTTCTTATAATTCCTTAAAATGTTTTCCCACTCCTGACTAGTAAAGGTAAGATTAAGATCGATCTCCCAAATTAACTTTAAATTGGATCCCAAACCATCAGAGTGTTTAGTCAACATCAAGTAATATTTTGAAGCTTCATGGCCTGTGCCAAACACCTTAACTATATCCGACAGTACATCTGAACTAGGCGGGGTTGTGGAGATAGACCCGAAAGTTTGAGACAAGAGGTGTCTTAGTTGAAGATATCTCCAGAACTGCTGTTGGGGGAGGCCGTACTGTTGCACAAGCGCCGTGAATGATTTCATCGTACCACCTTCATCATATAAATCTCCTATAACCAATATTCCTTTGCCTGCCCATTGTGTCCAAATAAATGTTTTTTTGTCAATCTTCAACTTGGGATTCAACCAGATACTGGCTGCTAAATTCAGGCGGGGATTGAATTTGAATCTAATTGATATTTGTTTCCAAATCCATTGAGTGTTGACAACTATCGGATGGGTCATAGCTTCTGTAGGCAGTGCAGCGGTTATAAGATGGAAGGGAGGGAGAGCATCACAAAGTGTACTTTCGATGCCAAGCCAGGGGGGGCGCGCTTGGGAGGTAAAGTCCAGTGGGCAAGATGCCTGAGACCAAATGCTTGGTAGTATAACAGTAAGTTTGGGATACCCAGCCCACCCTGGTCCACTGGCCTTTGTAGTTTTTTCAAATTAAGTCGGGGGTGTTTACCATCCCAGAGGAATCTGCTACATAGCTTGTCAAATTGTTTGAAATATTTAAGCGGAATTCTCACTGGGAGTGCTTGGAGAATGTAATTGAACTTCGGTGTACAGGTCATTTTCAAAACATTAGCTTTCCCCCATAGTGACAAGTAAAGAGGAGTCCACCTTTCAATGTCTGCACTAAATTGACTCAGTAGAGGTTTGATGTTGACCTTCACAAGATCATCTAATTTAGGGGGGAAAGTCACACCCAGGTATTTAATGCCATTGCTGGGCCAGGAGAATTTACCTCCCTGGAACAAGGTCTTGGGGCAGTACGAGGTTAAGGGGAGGGCTTCTGATTTTTGCCAATTAACTTTGTAACCTGATAAATGAGAGAATCTGTCTATAATTGTAAGCAGTGCAGGAAGGGAGCGCTCAGGGTCTGAGACTAGAACTAGGATGTCATCCGCGTAAAGCATCAGCTTGTGTATTGATTGACCAATTTGTATCCCTGGGAATGCTGGTTCTAATCGAATGGCCGCCGCCAGTGGTTCCAGAGCAAGTGCAAATAGGCCCGGAGAGATGCTGTCGCCCTGCCTGGTCCCCCTACCTAGCTCAAACCAGGGTGAGATCAGGCCATTAGTTTGCACAGCAGCTTTGGGATGTGTGTACAGGAGTTGTATCCAGGTGATGAATGTATTGCTAAAACCAAATGACTCCAGGGTGAGGAATAGGTAAAGCCACTCAACCCTGTCGAACGCCTTCTCTGCATCCAGAGATATGGCTGCTGAGGGGGAGTTCGCATCACGAGTGGCCCACATAATGTCTATCAGGCGTCTGATGTTGTCAGCATAGTTATGTTTGGGGATAAAGCCCACCTGATCAGGGTGGATCAGGGTAGTGATGACTTTGTTGAGTCTGTTGGCTAGCAGTTTCGATAGCACCTTTTCATCGTAGCAAAGCAATGAGATGGGCCTGTAGCTTTTACAATCTACTGGATCTTTACCATTTTTTAAAATTACAGTAATAACTGCTTCCATCAGGGAGGGGGGAAGGGAGCCATTTTGAAACGCCTCTGTGTACATATCTAATAGCATGGCGGCTAACTCCAGTGCATAGCACTTGTAGAATTCAGCTGTGAAGCCGTCAAGGCCAGGGGCTTTACCTGATGGTAGGCTTCTAATGACCTCTACTATCTCCTCAACAGTGATGGGCTCATCTAATAACTCACGCTGCTCATCAGACAGAGTGGGGAGGTTTAGACTACCAAGGAAGGTTCGGATTTCCTCACTGTTCGCCTGCAATTCAGAAGTATACAGGCTGGTGTACTGTCTAAACTCTGCATTGATATCTGAGGAGTCTGATAATAGGGTCCCCCCCGATCTCTAATCGCTGGTATGGCACTCATTGTCTCCTTCTGCTTTATGTATCTGGCCAGCATTCTCCCTGCTTTGTCTCCCTCTTCAAATTGTTTTTGCCTGGCTCTGAATAGGGCAAACTCTGCTTTCTCAGTGAGAATGGAGTTAAATTGATATTTAAGACATGTAAGTGAGGTTAAATTAGTAGGCGTCATGTTTTGTATATAGGCGGTCTCAGCTGTCTCAATTTGTTTTTCTAATTCAATTTGTTTAGCCATATTCCGTTTTTTCTTAAAAGAGGCATGTTGAATGACATGTCCTCTTGGGAAGGCTTTCATGGCTTCCCATGCTGTTCCCATTGATGGGGATGTTAGTAGATTACTTTCCTTATAGAGGTTTATTTGGGCTTTTAAGGATTCTCTGATGCCAGCATCCAGTAGAACGCTTGAATTCATCCTACATCTTGGAGTCCTATTCAACTTGTTAAAGGGGAGAATGCTGACCATTACGTGAGCGTGGTCTGAAATGTGAATACTACCAATACTAGAGGATATTGCAGAGGATACAGTGGAGTCTGAGATAAAGAGGTAATCAATCCTAGAGAGTGTGCCATGAGGTGGGAAGTAGTATGTATATTCTTTGGAAGTTGGATTATGTAGGCGCCATACATCCACCAGGCCCAGATCCTTGCACATATCCATTCAATACACTCACTAACCTATGGGGTTGGGGCCTTGAAGGCTGACGATCCAGAACAGGATCCCACACCTGATTAAAATCTCCCCCCGTGATGACTGGGTGGTCTCCCATCTCCCTCAATTTACACTCCAACCTACCAGTAAAGGATGGGTCACGTACGCATTAGCTAGAATAACTGAGTGGCCCTGTATTTCAGCTAGAACTACTAAGATCCTCCCTGAATCATCTGTGGTCTCCTTAATGCATTTATATTGGAGATGCTTATTAATCAGTATAGCCACCCCCCTATTGCAGCTAGATCCACACGCTACAGACACATATCCCACCCACCCAGTACGTAGTTTTCTTGCCTCCTGATCTAATAAATGCGTTTCCTGGAGTAACCTACGGTGGCCGACAAGGGCCAAACGCACTGCAACGGCATAATGCGTCTCAGTTAAGGAAAACAGCTTCAAGTACAGAAACGATTCAAATTCACAAACTCAAAACACAAGTCTAAACGAGGTACAAAAAGAGGAACGTGGTGCAAATGAAAAAAGGTGCTGCAAAAAACAAAGACAAATGCAGCATCATCAAACGCACTGCAAATAGAGAAACGATGCAAAGCACAAAACGATACAAACCAAGAAACGATACAAACCAAGAACGATCTTCAAAAGAAAAACGCTTCATAACGCTCCAAACCTGCAGGGGGCGCTCTCAGCGTAACAGCTCAATGGAAAGACACACGGGATGGAGAGAGACAGAACAGCCGTCTCTGGAACAGCTGACTGTTTCAACATTCAGCGGGAACGGTAATGTGACTTTTAGTTGATTATATTTATATACTATGTTTATATCACTGTACAACGCTGCACATTACGTGACGTTTTTTTTACTGTTTACCTGCACTGGTGCTAGGTTGTGCAACATCAACTTGTGCACGAGTGGCAGGTGTCTCCTCATTGACATGCTTTAAAAAAGTTATGTTTTTGCCACATGCACAGCAAAAGGCAGGGAAAGCTGTAAGTGCAGATCCACAGAATGGACAGTACATCTGCAAAAGGAAAAAAAGGACAGGGTTTAGGTATGGAAGACTGTGATAAGAGGGCTTTTTTTTACATATTTTTTTTCTTTAATTGCAAAAAATACACATACAGGAATCAACATAACGGCAATGTACACACAACTTCAAACAGAAAACAGAAACTGACAGTGAACAAAACACACTCCCCATTTCAAATACAACAATGTTCTTCAAAATGAAAAATACATAAACTGAATAGAAAATAATGAAATTTAAAAAAACCCAATTGCATTAAAATTGGAAATATAAGAATAAAGAAGCATTAAGTCACAGAATGTCAGCGGATTATTTAAAGATGTTGTCGTAGTAGTTTAGCAGTGTTGTACTCTTGTTGTCTTCTACTAATCTAGTAGAACTTCAGAGAGGTTCTAGTTGGGAGTAGAACATTTCTGCTTGTGTATGAAGAAATTTTTTTCTATAAACTTTATTTTCCAATTTTCAAGTTTTTTTGGAACAGGTATACAAAGCACACGAACAACAACAACAACAACAAAAATAAACATGCAGGAATCCCCCCTCCCCCCCAAGGCTCAAAAAAAAAAAGGACTACGCAGGGATTTCTTATTCCAATTCCACATAATAACCATATATTTGAAGAAAATATAAAGTTGTACACATATATCTATAAGTATTTTCGTTACAACCAGGTAAATAAAAAGTACATTCAATAAAAGGGAAACCCTTCAATAAAGTCTATGAAAGGACTCCAGGTCAAAGTAAAGTTTTTGCGGGTTTTACATATTTTATATCGGAGCTTTTCTAAAGGTAGAAAGGACAGCACCTCCCTCAACCACTGCAAAAATGATGGCGCTTTATTTGACTTCCAGTTAAATAGGATAAGTCTGCGTGCTAATTTGCCTGCAAAGTTGTGACCCTACAGTTAGGGAGTGGTATGCCAAAGACGGCTGTGTGAAAAATAAGAGGGCTTTTTAATGTACTGTTATAACTGGTGCTTTATATCAATCTAATCATAATTTTATCTTATTAAGCAGGCTAATCTACGTGCAAATATGCAGCCTTGTATCGTCTGGTGTAAAATACAATAAAAAAACGTCACGTAATGTGCAGCGTTGTACAGTGATATTGTAGCAGACCAACAGCGCTACCTAGTGGTGGTTAAGCTAGGCTCTCATATACCCCGGATGTTGACTGCTGCGACAGTCGGAGAGCTACAATAAAGAGGACAAGACGTTGGGAATTGGTCTTCGGCTCAAATCACTGTTATGGATATATTAGCAGTATAGGATACATCCAGATAACATAGCGAAAATATTACAGTGGCGACGACGGATGGGATACCTTTAATGTGAGAAGGTAATCCCGGTAGTTAATAAAAGCGGACGAAGCAACGTGACGCTACAAGCTAGCTTGCAGCCAGCTAGCAAGAAAAGACTAGCTAGCCAAGCCAAGCACAAGCATGGCGCATTTCATCGGCAATATTGCTGAATACAAGGAAGGTAAAGAGGACTTCGAGTCGTACCTTGAAAGATTGGAGCAATGGATGATCGTTAATGAAGTGGAGGACGGTAAGAAGGCCAATGTTTTCCTGTCTGTGATAGGCGCAGAAGCCTATGGCCTACTAAAGAATCTCTGCATACCAGAAAAACCGAGTAGCCTCACGTATGCAGTACTGAGCGGGAAACTAGCATCCCATTATAAACCCAAGCCACTAATCATAGCTGAACGTTTTAGATTTCAGAAAAGAAACCAACTAGAAAATGAGTCAGTGTGTGACTATGTGGTTGCTTTAAAGCACTTGTCCACACATTGTGAATTCGGTCAGCATTTAAATGAAGCACTGAGAGACCGATTTGTTAGTGGTTTAAAGGTGGAGGCTATTCAGAGAAAGTTGCTCGCAGAACACAATCTGACTTTTGCAAAAGCATGTGAGCTGGCCTTATCTATGGAAATGGCGTCAAAGAATACGCTGGAGTTTGCCAGCAAACCAAGCGGAGCTGCAACTGTGAATAAGATAGACAAGAAGAGAACAAGCAAGGGTGTGTGGAGAAGCAAGTCGTCCACCAGCGAGTGGAAAAGCAAGAAACCTACCAGTGATAACTCTAGACCACAGAGAACAGAAACGCACCAACCCTGTTACCGATGTGGAGGTAACAACCATGCAGCTCAAGTATGTAGATATAAAACCGAGACATGCCACAAGTGTTTCAAGGTAGGGCACATAGCAAGAATGTGTAAAACTAAAAATAGACAGGGACATACACAGTATGTGGCTGAAGACCACAGTCCAAGTGAGAGAGGAGATGGAATTGAGGATGAACTGTTTGGTGCGTATCCGATGAATACAGTGTACTCCACGAATACAGTTGGTAAAGGAAAAAAGGACATTAAGGTCAGTATTAAGTTAGAAGGAAACCCTGTAGACACGCAGCTTGACATAGGAGCTGCCGTAACCCTGGTATCTGAGATAGCGTACAAGGAACATCTCTCACACCTGCCACTGAAAGAAAGTAAAGTGCGTCTGTCAACCTTTTCCGGTGAGAACATTCCCTTGATGGGCCAAGTGACTGTCAATGCGAAATATGACAACCAGAGTGGAGATTTACCTCTTGTGATTGTGAAAGGTGACAGACCAGCCCTCTTTGGCCGTAACTGGCTGGCCAATTTTAAACTAGACTGGGCAAGCATATTCTCAGTTACACCAGCAGGAGGCAGTGATAACACAGATGTAGAGGCAGTGTTACAGAGACACAAAGCAGTATTTGCTGAGGAGCCTGGCACTATTCGTGAATTTAAGGCAAATATCAAAGTGAAGCCAGATACAAAACCTGTCTTCAGAAAGGCAAGACCAGTGCCATACGCACTAAAAGACACAGTTGAAAAAGAGCTAGATAGGCTGGAAAAAGCTGGTATTATCTCAAAGATAGACCATAGTCAGTGGGCTGCCCCGATAGTAGTTGTACCCAAATCAGACAAGTCAATTCGTATCTGTGGAGACTATAAAGTCACAGTTAATCAGAGTGTGGAAGAGGAGACCTATCTCTTCGCCACACTGGCCGGGGGCACTCTCTTTAGCAAATTAGATCTCTCACATGCCTACCAACAGCTTGAGTTAGAGAAGGACTCAGAGAAGTATTTAACAATAAATACCCACAAAGGACTGTATGTTTATCACAGACTTTCATATGGAGTGTCGAGTGCACCTTCTATGTTCCAGAATGTGATGGACTAGATACTACAAGGCTTAGAGCATGTGACCTGCTTCCTCGATGACATACTAGTCACAGGCAGAACAAGAGAGGAGCACCTGAGGAACCTAGATGAGGTTTTGAGCCGACTGGAGAGCTACGGGGTAAGAGTGAAAAGAGCAAAATGTGACTTCATGCAGGAGAAAGTAGAGTACCTGGGGCATCTGATAGATAAAGAGGGACTTCACCTCACTGAGACAAAGGTTGCCGCCATCGTAAATGCACCCCAGCCCACAAACGTCACAGAGCTACGGTCATTCCTAGGACTGTTAAACTATTATGGCCGTTTCATGAAAGATCTGTCGACCGTATTGCAGCCACTACACCAACTCCTGAAGAAGGAAGTCGAATGGAAATGGACACCAGAGTGTGCAGCAGCATCCAAGGCTGCCAAAGAACAGTTAGTGAAAAGCTCAGTAGTAGTAGACTACGACACGCAGAAACCACTGAGATTAGCTTGTGACGCATCCCCTTATGGGATAGGTGCGGTAATGTCACACATAATGGAAAATGGGGACGAGAAACCAATCGCCTTTGCGTCACGTACGTTGACAGAGGCAGAGAGTAAATATAGTCAGATAGAGGAGGCGTTAGCCATAATATTTGGCGTGACCAAATTTCATAAATATCTCTATGGCCGCAAATTCAGTTTAATAACTGACCACAAACCCCTCCTTGCCATCTTAGGACCCAAGTCAGAAATCCCTACACTAGCCGCTTTGCGTATGCAGAGATGGGCACTGAGGCTTATGGCTTATGTCTACAGTATAGAGTACAGAACGTCAGCGGACAATGCAAATGCGGATGCGTTATCTAGACTGCCGGGGAAAGAAAAGGACAAAACAGCGGAGGAGAACAGCATTTTTTTATTTCTCATTAGTAGATGAGCTACCCGTGCAGGCTACAGAGATTGCACAGAGCACTCTCAAGGACCCAGTCCTATGCAAGGTACTGGAACTGACCCGGTCTGGATGGCCGAGTTACATCAACGAGGACACACTGAAACCGTACTTCAACCGAAGGAATGAACTGTCTGTGGAACAAGGATGCATTCTGTGGGGAATTCGAATTATCATCCCACCAGCACACAGAGAACGACTACTGTACGACCTACACCAAGGGCACCCCGGAGGGTGCAGGATGAAAAGTTTGGCGAGGGGCTATTTATGGTGGCCTCAGTTGGACAGTGATATTGAACGTGCAGTGCAGCAATGTGATGCTTGTCAGAGTGTGAGGAAACTACCAGCAGTAGCACCACTACACTGCTGGCAGTGGCCTACGAGAGTGTGGCAGAGGCTACATATTGACTTTGCAGAGAAGGATCAGCAACATTTCCTAGTGTTAGTAGACAGTCATTCAAGATGGCTTGAGGTGATCCCCATGGCAACAACTACCGTCGCCAAAACGATCAAAGTGCTGCGGAGCATCTTTTCGTCCTACGGTCTTCCTGAGGAGATCATCTCGGACAACGGTCCACAATTCACCTCGCTGGAGTACAAAACATTCCTGAAAAGCAACGGCATTAAGCAGACCTTGGTGCCAGCTTACCATCCTGCTTCTAATGGTGCCGCAGAGAGAGCAGTCCAGACGGTGAAAGCTTCACTTCTGAAACAGCTGCTCGATGAGAAGAAACAAAACGTCACTATTACAGTAAAACACAGGCTCGCCAACTTCCTGTTGTCATACAGGACCACACCACACAGCGTTACAGGTTGCACACCATCAGAACTGTTCCTCAAACGTCAGCCTAGGACCAGGTTCAGCCTGCTGAAGCCAGACCTCACTTGAGTGGTGGGGGACAAACAACAAAAGCAGAAGGACTATCATGACCAACCCGCCTTGAAGCTGAGACATCTGTCAGAGGGGGACTCAGTACTGATCCGAAACTTCCGTGGAGGAAAGGAGAGGTGGACGAAAGGGACAGTGGAAAAGAGACTCGGACCAGTCACCTACCTGGTGTGGAATGGAGTGAACCAACGTTCAGTCCACATTGACCATCTGCTGTTCGACCGACCCTCCAGTCCTCCTGAGGCATTTCAGTTTCAGGATGACCAGATGGGTATCAGCAACACCTACCCTGCAGTTGCGGATTTGGGGGGGAAAGGCACACCTGGAGCCATAGGTGCTAGCCCATACTCACCTGAAGATACACCCGTTCCAAGGATGCAGGCTCCGGAGAAGCTTGCAACACCCTTACGAGGTTCGGTGGGCAAGGCCGTCGCCTCCTCACCGAGCATCCACTTCCCCTGAGGTGGTTGAGCGCCGATACCCTCAGAGAGAGAGGGCACCTCCAAAACGACTGTCTTTGTAAGATCAGCCGAGTTCCTGAATAAAAGAGTTCCTGAGAGACTAAATTGTTCAACTCCTGTTCAGAAAAAAAATGTGAAAAAAGAGTTCCTGAGACTGATATGTAAATGGGCAAATGTGGGTCGAAGTGGGTTGTGTAACCAGTAATGACCAAGTGAAAGATGCTGAAAGTAATTTGCCATATCAGCATGTTTTAGAGTGATAATATTTTATTAGGGGAACTTCATAGTTTAAGGGGGAGGAGTGTAGTAGACCAACAGCGCTACCTAGTGGTGGTTAAGCTAGGCTCTCATATACCCCGGATGTTGACTGCTGCGACAGTCGGAGAGCTACAATAAAGAGGACAAGACGTTGGGAATTGGTCTTTGGCTCAAATCACTGTTATGGATATATTAGCAGTATAGGATACATCCAGATAATATAGCGAAAATATTACAGATAAACATAGTATATAAATATAATCAAATAAAAGTCACATTACCGTTCCCGCTGAATGTTGAAACAGTCAGCTGTTCCAGAGACGGCTGTTCTGTCTCTCTCCATCCCGTGTCTTTCCATTGAGCTGTTACGCTGAGAGCGCCCCCTGCAGGTTTGGAGCGTTATGAAGCGTTTTTCTTTTGAAGATCGTTCTTGGTTTGTATCGTTTTGTCCTTTGCATCGTTTCTCTATTTGCAGCGCGTTTGATGATGCTGCATTTGTCTTTGTTTTTTTCAGCACGTTTTTTCATTTGCACCACGTTCCTCTTTTTGTACCTCGTTTAGACTTGTGTTTGAGTTTGTGAATTTGAATCGTTTCTGTACTTGAAGCTGTTTTCCTCAACTGAGACGCATTAGTCCGTCGCAGTGCGTTTGGCCCTTGTCGGCCACCGTAGGAAACCCTACGTCACAGTATTTAGATTTCAGATAAGACAAAACTTTTTTCCTCTTAACCGGCGAATGTAGACCCTTAACATTTAGGCTCAAGTAGCACACACCCTTATGTGACTGCATACTGCGCGTGTGCATTATGTTTTTTCTTACCCCTATCTGCCTTAGTAGACTCACACAAAAAACAAGAAAAACACATAGCGTGGGCATTCAAAGAAACAAACACATGAACAACTGTGAGTTGTGTAAACTCTGCCATGCAGTCTAACACTGCTTAGCTCTAAAACAAAACAGAATGGTCCGCGACTCGTAGAAATACGCTGCTCTCAGACCAAACCGGCATGGCTTTCAACTATTGCAGACGATTGAACGACGTCAAAGAGCGAAATGGTAGCCTAATTTAACACAATTAACTATGAGCAAACATGTTAATGTTACCAACACTATGCAAGTATGCAAAGCCTGTTTTCAACCTCAGGCAGGGTGCACTGACATAACAAAACTATTAGGCTGTCAGGCGAGTTAATGTTATGCTCTGCCTGCAACCAACTCTTTCACACGCACTCACCCCCCCCCCCATGTGATCAGACGATTGCCTTACAACATTTAAAGCTAAAATCAAAATTCACGTCCAACAAATAGAGAACAGAAAACAATAGCCTAATACGGCTTTAGCCTAAGTGAAGAAATGAATATTAAAGTATAGGCTAATAAAATAAACCCTGACTTAGTCAGATAAACACAGGCCAGCTCATTGTAAAGTAGAACAGACGTTTCAAATGAGCTTGGACGTTACCTGTACGTTACGTCTTTGAGAGATTGGCAATCCTGCCCAAGGCTTGATTTAGGGGGGGGGGGGAGTTATGTTCTAACGTTATGGGCAGTGAGGAACGATGTTCAGAAGTCTATGGGCCATATGGATCAGCGGTCAAGTGTGTGGGCTCCAGTTAAGTCAGTCACAGGGTCTTGATGTACTCTAGGGCTTTTCTCGGGTCCTCGAACACATGTCGCTGTCCTCCCTGACCCTTAGGGTTGATGACCAACACTGCCGGAAAACACAGGGAAAATGCAACTCGGCGTTCATGGAGCATCTCCTTGCATTGCTTGAATTGTCTGCGTTTATCATTCACCGCCTTTGCATAGTCAGGGAAGATCATGATGCTTTGCCCTCTCCATTCCAGGTTACCCTTGTTTCGGCTTGCTTGCATGATCCGGTCACGGTCCTGAAAGCGCAGGAACCTGGCCACAATGGCCCTCGGTGGTTGGTCGTCTGTTCTCCGTGGGGCTAGTGCACGATGGGCTCTGTCTTTGGGAAAGTCCAGACCCAAGATATCCGGGATCACCTCGGTTAGAAATGAGAGAGCCCTTTTATCCTCACAGGACTCGGGAAAGCCTACGAACACAAGGCTGTTGCGGCGGCCTCGGGAGTCTAGATCATCATCGAGTTCGGCCCGGGTGGCAGGCGGGTCCTTTTCGCTATCCTCCAGGAAGCCTAGCCGACCTTCGACGTCGGACATGCGTGTGTTAATGGCAGTCAGTTTGGACTCCATGGAGGTGATGGTTCGTTGGATTTCATCAAGCTTGTTGTTGTGCCCAGTGGACATGTTTGTCAGGAGGGTGAATATATTCTTGATATCGGTGGCCACGTTGCTAGCTCGTTGTCTGTGATGCTAGTAGTAGCGTCAGCCAACCCGCCACGCGTGTCGCTGCTAGGTTGATCAGGAGAGTGCTCTTTTTGACGTTGCGTTCTTTCCTTGGTGTTTCTTTTCTTTTCCCGACATTTCTTCGGTTGTAACTTTGTTTTAGCTCAGCAAATATTAACTATGGCGTCGTTCAACTATAATTTAAAACTTATTTTAAAAGCCACGCTGGTCGGAGACGGTCTTCAAGCAGCAATTCTCAAACTCCGCGTCACGTGACCCCCTTTTCGCTTTCGTTTTTTTTTAAAGTTAAGGCGTTAGTAAAGTTAAAGTTAAAATTAAAATTAAAGTCTAATTCCTCCCTCAGTCCAACGACATGTAGATCAGATGAATTGGCCATACTAAATTGTCCTTAGGTGTGTGTGTGTGTGTGGGTGTGTGTGTCTGTGTACCAGTGGAAAGCACACTCCAAGTTTCACAATGAATCTTCACTCTACTAAACATCACAGTTACCGTAAATAGATTACACACGTCATTAATATTGCATTTGGAGCACAAATGTTGGCACACACACACACAAAGCTTCGCAGAACATTTCGAAAATATATGTAGACTTCAAATCAAACAATAAACCTGGTATATCACCAAAATTTGTGTAAAACGGTTGCAAATAACAGTTTTTCTCTCTCTGTCGTTTTAAAGAAAATAAATGAAAGTTAAGGTGTTAGTAAAGTTAACGTTGAAATTAAAGTTTAATTAAAGTGCTCTGGTTTCCTCCCACAGTACAAAGACATGTAGGTCAGGTGAATTGGCCATACTAAATTGTCCCTAGGTGTGTGTGTGTGTGTGTGTGTGTGTGTGTGTGTGTGTGTGTGTGTGTGTGTGTGTGTGTGTGTGTGTGTGTGTGTGTGAGAGAGAGAGATGGACTGGCGGCTTGCCCAGGGTTTCTCCCCACCTGCCGCCTAATGACTGCTGGGATAGGCTCCAGCATCCCCGTGAACCTTGATAGCGAGATAAGGGGTTTAGATAATGGGTGGATGGATGGATGGATTTTTAAAGTGTTTCTGCTTCCTAATTCCTGGTTAAAGTTTTCACACATTGGAAATTGTGTTGAGGTGACACGTCATCCCAGGGCAGCAGGGGGCGCCAGAGTAACCGGAACTGTCGCATATTCAGGCACATGTAAAACAGCCACGTCTCATGGTCCAGATTACATTATCACATAAAAGTTTCATTTGTATGAGCAGAGTTGTTGTTGTTGTTGTTGTTGTTGTTTTACCACAGATCAACACATACTTCTGCACTGTATTTTCCACAGCCTCCATAAACGCAATGAGTACTAAGAGTGCAGATGATCCTGGAAGAATCAGTATATCCTACTATTATTGCAGGGGCATTTTTTTTGGGTTGAATTTAACTTGTTAAGTAACCCGTCAGTAAAGTAGAAGGCTGTGCTAAATATAACCCTGTTATTGTTTCAAATGCCCTTATTCTCTGACATGAGAGAGAGAGAGAGAGAGAGAGAGAGAGAGAGAGAGAGAGAGAGAGAGAGAGAGATGTAGTCGGCCTAAGACATAATTAAAACTAGCGTTACTATTTCCCTGAGCAGATTCACCAGAACAAAGTTTGCAACGCGTTATAGTGTTGCCCAGTTATCAGACAGGCAGTAAGGCAAATGTATTTAGCAGCAGTTTCCATGAGATGGCAGCAGAGAAATGTGACAAACCAGTTAAACCAACATAAATCTGTACTGTCATATGATTTAACATAACTAATGCTGGCACCATTATTATCACTATTATAAATCAATAATAATGATAAATTCTATTTATATAGCACTTTTTATACATGAAATGCAGCTCAAAGTGCATTTGCATTAGAAGGGAAAAAATTAAAACAATAACAAGAAGAAGAAAAAAATCAATAAAAAGCCTGTTTATAGAAGTGCTCTGCAATCAAGGAGAGAAAATGAAAAGCAATTTAAGAGCATGTGAGATTATAAACGTAGAACATTACAACGAAGATTAAGATAAAAAAGATAAAAGTACAACTATTTTAAACAAGGAACATCATTTGTCGAACAAATAAAGCATGCCATAAGTATTAATCAATATTAGTTCAATATTAGCGTTAATATTAGTTGAATAGTCGTCTCCCATTGTCAACTCAAATCAAGCCAATTTCATTTGTATAGTCCCGAATCACAGTTAACAACCTCAGAGGGCTTCACAAAGTAATTAAAAAATAGATCGATAGAGTTTGTAACATATGTAATATCAGTATATATGTGTGAAGGCTAAGTTGTAACATCACTGAGTTTACTCAACCTGCCCAGAAATGTGATAAAACAATTTCACATAGGTAGATTCCATATGAACTTTGCAGGAACAGTACTAATACATTTGTATTGTACTGGGGAAGAGCCCATCAGATGTTGTAGGTGTGTGTTGTCTGTATAGACAGACCGCCTCAGCAACCAAGAAGAGTCTTGATAGAAAAAAAAGTCTTAAAGGTCACAGTGCTGACCAATGGTGAGACATGTCCTGTTTCTTAGAGCGCTCATGCTGCCACAGTACTCCATACAGCCATGCCATTATGGATTGTGCCTTAATTGCTTATTTTCTGGTGTACAAATGGGTTCTGGGAATGAGGTAGCCATGTTAACTGTAATAAAGACTGGTTAGGACTTCAACATTAATAAGATGAAATGCTTTGTGTCTTGTCTCTGTCCCACCCGGTCATCATAAAGGCCCTACATTCACTCACTGCGCAGCCAGTCTATCTTCTCATATTCACTGGCCTTCATCACAAAATAAAGAGGTTAAAGTAGAGGATTAATCACACAAAATATTAAAACTCATGATAAAAAAGAGTCCCCAGGAATAGAGTTTAAACTGTAAAGCCAGCAAAAATTATTTTCTAAATGGTTGGCACATCTCTGCCACTTAGGTTTAAATTTCCTCTTCTTTTGTTCTTCTTCATCCCATGTATATTTTCACAAATGAACACAAACATTGCCTATAAAATCTTTTCCTGACCTGCAAAATAGTGAACTTGTGAACTCAGTTGGAGGTAAAAGCTGGTCGTTGTTAGTTCTTTATTGGATACAGAGAATATTGACTGTGGACCTGTTGTATATGATGTAGAACTGTTGTATATGATGTAGAACTATTGTATATCGTGTAGAACTGTTGTATATCGCGTAGAACTGTTGTATAACATGAAGAACTGTTGCACATCATGTAGAACTGTTGCACATCATGTAGAACTGTTGCACATCATGTAGAACTGTTGTATATTGTGTAAAACTGTTGTATATCATGTAGAACTGGTCTGATGAGTCAGAATCCAAATTTGATTTATGCCTAAGACTTGTCATTCATGAATTGTGTTGATTTTGTATCACTCTTGTCTTTGCTGAGTTTGTTGTCATTTGTGCCTTTCCCCGTCTTTCAGTTTTGCAATGAAATGCCTTTGCAAACGTGTTAGACTCTGTCTCTTAACTGTTATTTCTCTTCTCATCCGGTTTGCATTAAATGCATATTATATCTACATGCAAAGTTGGTCAAAGATAGTATAAGGCAGATTTGCCTTGCACTATCTTTGACCAACTACTAGCAGTCTTTGACGACTATTTAAGGATGACTAAAAACTTTTTTGTTCAGTTTTATATGTAGTGTTTAGTTATGCTGTATGTAACAGATCATAATTAAACACTACTACTACTATATAATAATAATAATAATATGATGATGATGATGGTGGTGGTGGTGGTTATGATCAATCGATCTATCGATCGATCAATCAATCAATCAAGTTGCATTTTATATAGCGTTTTTCTTTTATTATATGTAATACTGCATTTATAAAAACCTTAATATAGCATACATATTGCATACCATTTTTTCACAGACTAATTAGGTTATACTAGATATAGTCCATAACATATGGGCTCGAAGCACAACACTGAAAACTGGTACTGGAGAAACTGGAAAGATGTCACTTGTTTATTCTGTACAGCAGAACAACAGAGCTGAGTGAGGTTTGTTTTATTTATTTATTTATTTGTAATTGCGCTCGCCTATAGCCATCGCCCTCCCGTGCGGTGTGCACAGCGCTGTAATTGGCAGGGAGAGGCAGGTCGGCTCTGTCAGAATGAAAAAAAGAAAAAAGAAAAAATAGAAGTGATGCAAACGTCGCTCTTAAAGCGGCGCCCGGCGGATTCGCATCACAACCAAAATGGCGGCGGGGCGCAGAGCCGGCTCGGCACATTGAATGGTCTGGTAGAGGGGAACCAAAGAGAGAGAGAGGGGGAAAAAAATAGCCAGAAAAGTTATCTCACCGTTTCTGCACCGACGGCGCCGTAATGCAACAGTGACGGCAGGCGATCGCGGGGGAAGTTACGTGAGGATTAATTTCGCATTCGCAAGTGGCGTAAGTATGAAATGATGGACCGTTATAGTGACTGAGGAGGGATTACACCGAACAGCTGCCGGGTACTAGTCAGGCGAACCGACTGGAAAAGCCCCGCTCCGGTGTGCTGCCTGTCTGTCTGTCCCTGTCTGATCGCACAGCACACGGCATGACAACCAATTGCGCTGGGTTTTCCTATTTTTTATTTTTGCAAATGGGGGAAAAAACCCTATTATATCGATTTGGTGAATTGATTGCATTTCTCGGAGCTTTACGGTGAGCCCTCCACAGCCACGCATGTGCCACAGGTTGTTTGCTGTCGTGGGTAATCCAGCTTTAATAGATGGTGCAAAGGAAAACTAGTCGCAACACACCGACGCACTCGGCTCCTCCAGCACTATTTGACGCTTTCATCCGCCAGTGTGCAGTCGTTCATTGCTATAAATAACTCAAAAACACTGGTCTCTCCATATCTCGCTGCACCGAAAGATATTTTAGGTCGTCCGGTGTTACTTCTGCCCCCAAATAACGATAACATAACGTTCTTTCTAGTTTGCTGGATGATGTGTATATATAGACTATGCCCTTGCCCGTCTGCAGCAAAGGACTAAAGCATAGTCATTTCCAATCGTGTTTTGGCTATGATTTTCAGTCATTGTATAACAGCCATCCCAAAGGATTAGAGATAGATCTTGCCGGTGTCTGTTTGAAGTAGACAAGAGATGAAGAGTCTAGCAAGAAATGAATAGTGTCAATGGAAAGCGTCATGTTATGTAACCTCCCTTGTTATTGAAATGCTGTGCCACTTTTGGAAATATGTTGGTCGTGGGCTTGCCCGATATGTCCTATTAGGTTGACACTATTAAGGTAGAGGAAATGGAGCTGCTGAAAATGTAGCCCAGCTGACATCTGTGAATTTTAACATGTGTGGCAGAGATGGGGTCCTGACATTCCTATGTATTGCATCACAACATTTCCCCACTCTTTTTAAGTTTTGTTTAGTGACACCAAGGACAAACTTGCCCCTTCCAGACCTTTGAATCTGCCCACTCCATTGAGTTGAGTGTAACGACTTGGCAATTCTGTCTGATATCAGGCAAAGGATAGCAAGTCTGGTTAAATCGTATGTTATCTCACAAACGTTCTCACAAGACCATGGTGAGATTCTCAGTTTCGTGTAAGAAAGGTAACACACTCTGGCCCCATCGCAAGTTGGTCATTTCACTTTTTGCGAGTGCTGATCTCCACATCATCTCCCCTTTGGTGGTCAGCTCTGTTGTTATACTTCTGACTGACAGTTTTTTTTCTTTTTGTTTTTTGCGGCCATGTCTGTTCTTGTTGAGAGTGCTGCAGGCTGCCACGTTGGAATGTGGGAAAAGCAAAAAGGAGTTGTGCTTGAAATGAAAACTGCATCGTGTCACACGTGTGAGCCCAGGACAGTCGGCTTGGCGAGGCCCTAGTCCTGCGCAGATCCCAGAGGAGGATTTATTGCAGTTAGTAAAAAGATCACAGGCCAGACGCAGCCAGACGGTGTCTGCTTTGCTGATTGAAGGCTTCAGGTATACCCAGTAACCCTGATTCCCTGTGACCTGACAATTACTCAAGGGTTATTTGCCTGTCTTATTTCATTTGAATCATTTCGCTGAGACAAGGTGTCCCTGATGCAGATAATATGGTCCTTTTACATTGTAATGCAGAATTTATGTAATTCCAATGATCTCCTGTCATCCTAAACAACCTTTTTCTACGATCTAGAGCACTGACACCACTCTGTTTTTACATAGAGGGAAGCTGACATTATTGTTTTGTAAAAAAAAAAAAATTGTGACATGTGATGTCAACATGAGCTTCATGCAAAAGTGGTACTGCATATTTCCCCCTGAGAAAATGTGAGAATAACCTTGAAAATTTGCCTCAGGGACCGTCACGGTGAAGTTGGTTTCCCACTTACTTACTATCAGGCAAACATTTTGACAGCGCTTGCTTCTCAATGACATCACGGGTGGCACGGTGGCGCAGTGGTTAGCGCGGTCGCCTCACAGCAAGAGGGTCCTGGGTTCCAGCCCTGGGGTAGTCCAACCTTGGTGGGTCATCCCGGGTTGTCCTCTGTGTGGAGTTTGCATGTTGTTCCCATGTCTGTGTGGGTTTCCTCCGGGGGCTCCTGTTTCCTCCCTCAGTCCAAAGACATGTAAGTCAGGTGAATCGGCCATACTAAATTGTCCCTTGGTATGAATGTGTGTGTGTGTGTGTGTGTGTGTGTGTGTGTGTGTGTGTGTGTGTGTGTGTGTGTGTGTGTGTGTGTGTGTGTGTGTGTGTGTGTGTGTGTGGGCGGGCCCTGTGATGGCCTGGCGGCCTGTCCAGGGTGTCTCACCGCCTGCTGCCCAATGACTGCTGGAATAGGCTCCAGCATCCCTGTGATTCTGAGAGCAGGATAAGTGGTTCAGATAGTGGATGGATGAATGGATTGTTTCTCAATGACATCACAGATTAAAGCCTTGTTTTTTTCTAGTTTGGCAGAGAAATTATCATTTACTCATATTTGGACTTAGCTTTGTGCCTTCATAGGAGTCATTTTAGTATGTTAGGATAAGGTTTAGCCAAAATGGTATGTTTACCTGGGAAAAGATGCAGAAAGACTAAGCACAGCATGACGAGGGTCCCGGGAATTCTGTCCATAAACATTAATTACCTAAGAACTGAGTATTCCCTGAAGTGGGAAAGACAGCATGTGTCCTCAGTTAGTGGGTGGCCTGTAGCATTACATGAATTACACTGGGGAGGCGGGGCTGGTCTTCAGGGCTGGCCCTGGTCTACTGTTAAGATGCAGTTTGCTAGCAAATATTTCTTTAAGATAACACAGTTTGTTCAGATCAGTTGATCGTTTTTTTCTACTTGAGGTTAATAATTGAATGGTGCTCAAATTTTCCAACTAAAAGAAAATTTGGTTGTTTATAGTGGCACAGTGACACTTGCACATTTGCACTGTTGCTTGGCAGGAAGAAGGTTCAGGGATCCCAGCCCTTCTGTATGCAGTTTGCATGTTCTTCCCGTGGTTGTGGGTTTCCTCCCATAGTGCAAACACCTGCATGTTGGCTGAATTGGAGACTCTAAATTGTTCGTTGGTATGAGTCTGTGTGTGTATGTGTGTGTGTGTGTGTGTGTGTGTGTGTGTGTGTGTGTGTGTGTGTGTGTGTGTGTGTGTGTGTGTGTGTGTGTGTGTGTGTGTGTGTGTGTGTGGGTTTGTGTTTGGGCGCTGTGCTGGACTGGTGACCTTCTAACCAAGACTTCCGAGGACACACTCAAGAGATGCTTTTATACCTAAACAGGTATAAAGGATGAATGACCCTTGTCCTCATACTCTGAATGAACAGGCGCACTTGCACAGAAATGGCTGGTGTCTTTCCACTGATGAGCTATACGCAGCCTGAGGTGTTCTCAAGAATTAAGGGGTTTTCCCTGTTTTAATCAATTTTCCTAATAGTGTTGAGAGGCAGGGTGCTTAAAAGACTGAAGTCGAGCACACAATTCGTTCAAAGCCTCTAAACTAAAATGCTGAGTGAGAAATCTGAGAAGTCAAACGGAAAAAAACACAAATATTGTCCTTTAAATCATCTTGTCTTACTTGAAGAAGTAAAAGCAGTCGTCAAAACGATGTACTGCCAACAAGGGAATCCAAGGATCAAGTTTAGAGTTTAGGCAGGATAGCAAGCTTCTCTTTCCCAGAAACATGGTCCACAGGGCTCTGCAGAAGCACTTTACCTGTGTTAATGTGCAAAGACAGACCAGTGGCATCTGGCTGATCTTCAAGTGGCTATTTATCCTGATTGTCATGAAAAAGCTATTCATTCACTCATGTTTTTTGTTTTTCTAGCACGGTTTTGCCTCCAAGCGTGAGCTCTGTTGAATGTGTTTCAGGATACACACTTGGTTGGCATTGCCATCTTTATTGAAACTAACTGCCTTTCTTTGTTTTTCAGTTGAGTGTGAAATAAACATTAAAAATGAAGCAACATCCCTATAAACACATAGTATGCTTGCAAAAGGGATACAATCTTTAGTGATTTGCAAGATTTCAACTTTAATGAATGTCCAATGAATGTTTAGAGACAGATGTTCATTGCTGATGGGAGTTCGTGTTTTGCTGCTTAGAAATACTCGAAGTAGAGATAATAATAATAATAATAATAATAATAGATGGAGGTCTCTGTCAAGGAAGGTTCGGCATTGCTGTGTCCCCTGTAGCTGTTTATGTGTGAAGGCAGGGCAATCCAACTCCTGCTGTAGGCATAAAGATTACCCAGCATGCAACTAGAGCACTCACATTCACTTACATACGTCCCAATGTCCCAATCAGTGGGTGCTTTAGCCTGAACACCCTCAGAGTTTCATGGGCATATGCATTGTTGCTACTCATCGGCTGACTTAGTTGGACTCCAGTATCTAAGGCTGACAATGCTGGGTCTATATTCTGCCCACTGAGCTCCCATCCTGTGTGCAGTCAGCAGCGATGCTGCTTGAGATTGGTGTAAAAACCTGTTCTCACCTCAGCGGCATTATATACCATTCATTTTCAGACCAGCTAATGTTCACAGACACAGTGAACGTGGTCATCGGACCTCTGCTGTGGCGAGTACTAACCCTTTGGACATTTGAGTGTGTTGATAGAGAAAACTATTCTGTGGCCAAAGTGCAAAGAAAACCCCTTTTCCTAACAAAGCTGTTGGTCTTTTTGTAGCTGTGCTGCTTGTCTGGAAAGTCGTGCAAAGGGAATAATCATAAAAGCCGAGTGACTTCAGAGGGGTTTGTTTTGAACGACATGCAGAGGAAAAAAGCCATGGTTCTCTCTCCCTTTTTATTCTGGAGGCGAGTGATGCCAGTTGTGAGATGAGTCCCAAGAGGGAAAACAATGAGAGAGGAATACATTTTCCAAAGTTGCTCTGTTTTAAAAAGTATTGGCCCAAATGGCTCCTGAATGAAGCCACAGACATATATTTTTGACTTTGAAAAGTACAGCTCTCTGCTGTTGTTGCTGTTGCAAAAATGCACTTGCATACTTAGAAGCATCTTTCTTGTTGAGGCACAAGTACAAGTTGAGGCTTAGACAATAAGTTGAGCTGGTAACCCATTTGCAAATTCTGTACTAGATTTATTTTTGTGAAGGGAGCTTCACTCGTAGCATTTTAGGAAAGCTTGTTCAATGAAATGGCAACAAAGATGCAACCAAAATCTACCTTACCAAGTGGATTTTTTTTTTTGTGGATCCCCCCCCCCCCCTTTTCTCCCCAATTGTACTTGGCCAATTACCTCACTCTTCTGAGCCATCCCGGTCGCTACTCCACCCCCTCTGCTGATCTGGGGAGGGCTGCAGACTATCATATGTCTCCTCCAATACATGTGGAGTCACCAGCCGCTTCTTTTCACCTGACAGTGAAGAGTTTCGCCAGGGGGCGTAGCGCGTGGGAGGATCACGCTATTCCCCCCCAGTTCCCCCTCCCCGCTGAACAGGTGCCCCGACCGACCAGAGGAGGCGCTAGTGCGGCGACCAGGACACATACCCACACCTGGCTTCCCACCCGCAGACACGGCCAATTGTGTCTGTAGGGACGCTCGACCAAACCAGAGGTAACACGGGGATTTGAACCGCCAATCCCTGTGTTGGTAGGCAACGGAATAGACCGCAATGCCACCCAGATGCCCATGGAAATGTTTTAAGAATACCGTCAAACAAATGCGTAATTTATACAAATAGAAGAATCATCAACATTGCCAACTTATTAAAGTCCTTGTGTTTCAAAGAATCCTTTGCAAAGTAAACTGCAGACATTTTAAGGCACTGCAGATCCGTTGTTAATAGATCTGTTGTTAATCAACAATTTCCTATAAAAAAGTTGACTCACGACCCACCACTCCCCAGATTAATGCATAATAAACACAACAGCCAGGCTAGCACAGTGATTGTGTTGATGCCCTGCCCTCATAGGACTTGGGTCACTCTTGCAGTGATTGTAGCAAACAGATATTGATTGAATAGGGGTGTAACGATCAATCGATCTGGATTATTGATTCAATGATCAATGATGCAATATCATTGATACAAAGTGAAAACATTGAGCCATATCCCCATCTTTAAGATATACCTAGGATGTGAAAATTTCAAAGCTTGATATCTCTTAACCACTGAGCCCACAGACAGAACCTTGTAAACCCAAGGTGATGAAGCATAGATGTGCATGGTTTATGTTCATAATTGAAGGGTCATCAAGGGCTCTTTAAGTTAATTGATAAAAAAATATTTGCACTTAAACATAAGAAATATGGCACATTATAGTGAACAGCAACAGGTCTATTTTTGTTCTTTTTATTAAAAAGAATTGGTTGTTTTTCATTTAAATCTCTGCAAGAGCTCAGTAATAAAATTGTTAAATCAAATTTTAGTTGCTTTTTGTGAGTTGATGTAAATGTACAGCAGCATGGTGGTGCAGTGGTTAGTGTGGTCGCCTCACAGCAAGAGGGTCCTGGATTTGAACCCCGGGGTTGTCCAACTTTGGGGGTCATCCCGCGTTGTCCTCTGTGTGAGGTTTGCATGTTCTCCCCGTGTCTGCGTAGGTTTCCTCCTACAGTCCAAAGACATGTAGGTCAGGTGAATCAGCCATACTAAATTGTTCCTAGGTGTGAATGTGATGGCCCCGTGATGGACTGGCGGCCTGTCCAGGGTGTCTCCCTGCCTGCTGCCCAATGACTGCTGGGATAGGTGCCAGCATCCCTGCAACCCTAATTATGATAAGTGGCTTGGATAATGGATGGATGAATATAAGTATAACTGATTGTGTTAAATGGGCATATGCTATCATCTCATATCAATCGCAGGCCCCTGAATTGAGTCGAAATCATACCGTGGCAGACTTTATGATATCAGCAAATATCATATTGTTATCAAAAGAATCAATATAATATCGTATGGTGACGAAACTTGTGATTTACGCCTCTACTTTTGAAGGTGTTTGAAAATGGCCAATCTTGTCAAAAATGCCAGCTGTCCTAAATATTTGTCTTTACAATTATCTTTGCTTTCTTGAGGGGCAAAGCAGCATGTCTTATCTTAATTTGTTCACATCCCCAAAGGCTAGAGGTGAGCATTCAGGTAGAAATTATTTATTGCCGCTATAATGAAACAACTTGGTCAATTTCCGCTCCTCTTATTTTCAGCAGTTGTGCATGAAAATGACCTTTTCGGGTTAGATGATATAAGCTCATTATTTCGATAAAGTTTCCCCTCAGTCTGTTCACTCTAGCACAAAAACATCCTTAAACATAGTAGGCAAACCCTCAAAACTGTAACATGGTGACTGTATTGTTCCAGTCTCTCCTGAAGACTTCTGTCCAGTGTTTTTCTGTTTTCAAAGAGTGACAGATGAGGGGGTGTCCAGGTGGCGTAGCGGTCTTTTCCGTTGCCTACCAAAATGGGGCTCGCCGGTTTGAATCCCCGTGCTACCTCAGACTTGGTCGGGCGTCCCTACAGACGCCAATTGGCTTTGTCAGCAGGTGGGAAGCCAGATGTGGGTATATATCCTGGTTGCTGCACTAGTGCCTCCTCTGGTTGGTTGGGGTGCCTTTTCAGGGGGGAGGGGAAACTGGGGGAATAGCGTGATCCTCCCACATGCTACGTCCCCCTGGCAAAACTCCTCACTGTCAGGTGAAAAAAAGCAGCTGGCGACTCCACATGTATCGGAGGAGGCATGTGGTAGTCTGCAGCCCTCCCCAGATCGGCGGGGGGGTGGAACAGTGACCAGGATGGCTCGGAAGAGTGGGGTAATTGGCCAAGTACAATTGGGGAGAAAAGGGGGGAAATCCCCCCCTAAAAGAGTGACAGATGCTACTGACCATTTGCAGCCCCCCCTGAAAAAAACAAACAAAACAACAACAACAACAACAACACAAAACAGTAAATGTGGTTTTGGTGAGGGGTAGGAAACTCGATTTTTTCCCCCTCCATTTTGTTATATGGATCCCAAATTTCACCAAATCCTTATTTTACAATCTAATTTATTATTTGTAGACCAGGGTAGTTATCTTGTGAAGATGGACGAGATGAACTTCCCACTGGCTACACAAAATAGGCTGTGTGATTTTGTAACTCTATTCTTAGGGGTAACAAGATTCTTTCTGCGTTTTGCTCATGCCTTTGTGAATATTTTTTCATTTGCTATACTTTCTTAATCAAGTTCAAGGTTGCAAGAGGCTGGAACCTATTCCAGCACGAGTTAAATGGAAGGCAGGCAGGGAGACACCATTGGCACAATGCCGGTCCAGCACAGGGCCAATATACACATAACCACTTGCACACCATTTATACCTGTGGTCTCTTATTCAGCTAAATTGTCTCTGGTTAACAGATGGAAACAAGAGCACCTGGACAAAACCCACATAACACACACTGGGAGAAAATGCAAACTCCACACAGAAGGACTGAGGTCAAATGCAGGAACCTCTTGCTTTTAAGTTACACAACTAACCACAAAGCCGATGTTGTGCTTGATTTATGGCTATTATGAATGCACATATCAATGCACATATGCATGTTGCTTTGAGAGCAGGAAGTAGCAGGGATTATTATTTATTCATATTAACCATATCTCACTGTTGCGTGTCATATGTGTCACACAGCTGGTCAGAGTGGAGCAGATTGAACTGAGTGGAGTTTCCCTCTCCTTTCAATTCAACATGATCATCTTGTATCACAGGCACGAAATCACACAGAAAAACAAACTGTCAATGTCCCTCAAAGCCCTCTCTCTCCCTGCAGATATCACATGACTTGCCAGCATCGAAAGAGACAGGAACTGAACGCCCACCCCTCTGGGCTAACTGGAAGCAGATGCTTGGCCAGTGAGGCTTTCTACTGGCCTGTGTTTATGTTCTCGAGCACATTCCTTTCAACCTCTTCCACGTGTCTGTACGCTGTGTCCATCTCTCTGCAGGACACCTCCACAGCTGGAGGTGCAAGCACTGACAACTATCAGAGCCCTGACAGTCCCTTCATTGGTACTCATCATCCATGGTCCTCCCAGGTTTTACACAGCTGGAAATCGTTGCCCTGTCATGTTGTCTTAAGACGAGCCTTGGTGGAGGAGGCTAAATGCTTGTTGGATCCTGACATGTTATCCAACTCCTCCCTGAAGTCCAGCTGTGGCTTTTAGGTCAGAGAGTTTGAGCTGAGGAGCTTTGTCTTTGACTTTGGCATCAAGCCCTTATACCGACATGTTTTTGGGTTTCTGGGTTCATGGCTCGTCTCTGCCAAGCCTTGTTTCTCTTGCTTAAACTGGTCATTTCAAACTTTTTCATATAAACAAACGCCCGTTTCATTACTATCTATCACCGACTATGCTAAAACAATAATGATTCAGTTTACTCTCAGTTCATGAAGGCCTTTGCTTCTGAAAGTGTGTACATTGTAAAAACAGTGTCAGTCTCACCCTTTCCATGAAAAAATTTTCAAGCTGTGCATATGAACCATGATAGGAACTGATGTGTTTTACTTCAGTCAGTAGCGATTGGTCCACCAGAGACCAACCGCTGCTCTTCTATTGACCAACCAGAGAGACGCTTTGCTTGGTCCAACAAAAATAATATATTTAACACAAGCTTGGATTGGATATTTGTGAGCATTGGATATTTGGATATTGGGTATAGGATTGGAGCATTGGATATTTGTGAGCAGTGATTGGCCCACCAGAGAGGATAAGGTAGAACTTCCTCTCTGGTGGAAATCTTCAAGATTGCCATTTTAATGATCATTCACACAGTTCTGTAACCTACATGATTTCTACTGACTAACCTGTATAATCTGTGCATGTAGCTGAGCCATGGTGTAAAAGTGTCTTTTCAGCATATTATTCACATGATATTTAGCCCTTTATAAAATCTCGGGTAAGCATTTGCTTATGTTACAACCTGGAAAAGCCCTATTTCAAAGCATTCGTGCTGCTGAGGGCCCAT